>NC_041015.1:14594433-14894433 GCF_004193775.1 Glycine soja
TTTGATTACCAACCGAAATCCGTGCGCTAGCGACCTTTTTTTCTCGCCCCGCACTAAACAAAAACAGAAAAAAGAAAAAGCCAGAAAAATCAAAAGCCAAAAACACACAAAAGCCGAAAGAAGAAACCACCAAAAGACCCATTCCCAAGGGAAGCCCTGTTGATCCATGATCGCGTGTAATTTTTGATTTGATAGGAAATAATTTGCAAGTCAAGTCATGACATATCTATGGTTCGGAATTAGGATGAAACACTTACCTGTGCGAGATTGATACACTTTGAGTGGATTTCTTCTATTTTTGTCGAACCCAGTGTTTCCTCTAAATGATCATTTAGAAACGAAATGCTAACATCCAAAATCTCATTTATGGTTATGGGAGATTTCATCAGCAGACTCTCCTTCCCCGGTAGACGCATTGTTTTTCACTCAAAAAAAAGAGAGCATATGCTGCTCTAAATCAGTTGGAATATTTGTCTCTTTGCTAAAGCATGTTTGCATTTTAGCGAAGAAAACACTGAGACTCTTTCAAGTCTCACAAGTTCTCCAGAACTATGTAGGTCTGAGTTCCTCATTGGAGGATACGTAGGAGCAAGAGCCTCGCTTTTGTCGACCATACCGCCTTTTGTTGCCATGACTCAAGAGCTGGTAGCCCGCGGAGATACCTTACGGTTATTCGCACCCTTTTGTCATCCAGAGGCGGCGGGCCCGATGACAAGCAGAGACCAAGTTTGGTCATTCTGCACCCTTGTATCATCCAAAGGCGGCGGGCCCGATGATACGCGGAGATACCTTACGGTTATTCGCACCCTTTTGTCATCCAGAGGCGGCGGGCCCGATGACAAGCAGAGACCAAGTTTGGTCATTCTGCACCCTTGTATCATCCAGAGGCGGCGGGCCGATGATACGCGGAGATACCTTACGGTTATTCGCACCCTTTTGTCATCCAGAGGCGGCGGGCCCGATGACAAGCAGAGACCAAGTTTGGTCATTCTGCACCCTTGTATCATCCAGAGGCGGCGGGCCGATGATACGCGGAGATACCTTACGGTTATTCGCACCCTTTTGTCATCCAGAGGCGGCGGGCCCGATGACAAGCAGAGACCAAGTTTGGTCATTCTGCACCCTTGTATCATCCAGAGGCGGCGGGCCCGATGATACGCGGAGATACCTTACGGTTATTCGCACCCATTTGTCATCCAGAGGCGGCGGGCCCGATGACAAGCAGAGACCAAGTTTGGTCATTCTGCACCCTTGTATCATCCAGAGGCGGCGGGCCCGATGATACGCGGAGATACCTTACGGTTATTCGCACCCTTTTGTCATCCAGAGGCGGCGGGCCCGATGACAAGCAGAGACCAAATTTGGTCATTCTGCACCCTTGTATCATCCAGAGGCGGCGGGCCCGATGATACGCGGAGATACCTTACGGTTATTCGCACCCATTTGTCATCCAGAGGCGGCGGGCCCGATGACAAGCAGAGACCAAGTTTGGTCATTCTGCACCCTTGTATCATCCAGAGGCGGCGGGCCCGATGATACGCGGAAATACCCGAGTGGTTATCCGTATAAACATTCTTTTGCTATCTGTAAGACAGAACGCTTGATAGCATGCAGAGGCTAACATAGTCTTCTGCACCTTTTGTTCCTCCGGGAACAACAAGTCATTTACATGCGGAACTTCATGGTCGCCCGCGACTCTCGTCAACCGAGAGGAGCGAAATTAGTGTCATACACTGATTTTCGGGACCTTTGCTTGATGACATGCGACCATTCTTTGGTCCTTGTGAGGTGCTTGGCATCCATCATTAGGCATTTGTGAAATTCTAGGAGCGACAAGTCATGGTCGCCCGCGACTCTCGTCAACCGAGAGGAGCGAAATTAGTGTCATACACTGATTTTCGGGGACCTTTGCTTGATGACATGCGACCATTCTTTGGTCCTTGTGAGGTGCTTGGCATCCATCATTAGGAAATTTGTGAAATTCTAGGAGCGACAAGTCATGGTCACCCGCGACTCTCGTTAACCGAGAGGAACGAAATTAGTGTCATACACTGATTTTCGGGGACCTTTGCTTGATGACAAGCGACCATTCTTTGGTCCTTGTGAGGTGCTTGGCATCCATCATTAGGCAATTTGTGAAATTCTAGGAGCGACAAGTCATGGTCACCCGCGACTCTCGTCAACCGAGAGGAGCGAAATTAGTGTCATACACTGATTTTCGGGGACCTTTGCTTGATGACAAGCGACCATTCTTTGGTCCTTGTGAGGTGCTTGGCATCCATCATTAGGCAATTTGTGAAATTCTAGGAGCGACAAGTCATGGTCACCCGCGACTCTCGTCAACCGAGAGGAGCGAAATTAGTGTCATACACTGATTTTCGGGGACCTTTGCTGATGACAAGCGACCATTCTTTGGTCCTTGTGAGGTGCTTGGCACCCATCATTAGGCAATTTGTGAAATTTTGGGAACAACAAGTCATTTGCATGTGGAGATTTTATGGTCACCTGCGACTCTCGTCAAATCAAGAGGAACGAAATTAGTGTCTTATCTTTACTTTCCTTTTATCTCCAATAAAAGACAAGTAAAGAGGGGCAACTGTCATACCCTAATTTCGTCCGGGGACCTTTGCTCGATGACGTGCGACCATTCTTTGGTCCTCGTGAGGTGCTTGGCACCCATCATTAGGCAATTTGTGAAATTCCAGGACCTGCCGAAAAACCAAAAAAATATTGATGCACAATCCGTAAGTTTCCGTGACACACCGGAAATCAAATGGAAGCATCGTTGCATAATTAAGTGAGGTTCCGTAACATTCCGTAAGTCAAAAAGGGGATGATTATGTAATCTGCAAGGTTCCGTAACATTACGGAAAGAAAACAAGTATCGTTACGAAATTCGTAAGTTTCCGTAACTTTACGAAAAAAGAATCACCAAAAAACAGCAGAGGGGGGTGTACTTAGTAAAAATGGGGGTGCAAATAGCACCCAGGCCCACTTGGGCCCTCCGGAATATTCCTCCAGAAGGCGGTTGCTTCTGGAGGAAGCAACCCTGCTCGCCTGGGCGAGCTGAGCTCGCCTGGGCGAGCTGGGCGGCAACCACCTCCCCTATTTTGCTATAAATAGGGGAGGAAAGCAAGAAGGAAGGGGTTCAGCCCCTTAGGCACTTCTCTCTCTTTCGAATTTGCTTGGAAAAATTGTTTCCGTGAAGAAAATCTAAGCCGAGGCGCTTCCGTAACGTTTTCCGTGAGGAATTTCGCAAAGATTTCAACCGTTCTTCGACGTTCTTCATTCGTTCTTCATCGTTCTTCGATCTTCAACGGGTAAGTACCTCGAACCAAGCTTTTCGATTCATTCTATGTGCCCGTAGTGGTCCACATTGTGTTTCGTGCATTTTTATTCTCGTTTTGTTTACTTTTTATACCCCCTGTTGACGTGCTTAAGCCATTTTACTTAAGTCATTTCTCGCTTAACTTAAAAATAAAATAAATTTCCACCGAACGTTTGAATTGTATTATCCATTAACTTCGGTTAAAATAAATTCCGACCGTTCGGTCGTGCCGTAACCACGTTGGAAATCAAAAAGAGGTAAAAAATAATATAATAATCAAAAAGACATCTTTTAGTAAAATAAAGCGGAAAATCAAGTGGACGTTTTCTCTTTGGGATTTCTCATTCTTAATCGAATTGATTAATAACTAAAGTGAAACTAAAAGGCTAAAATCAATTCGCCTAGTCAAACTCGTCCATAAAAAATAGGCTTTTGAAGTTTGTCATTTCATTTCCTCACTAAGTAAAATGGATCATTTTTAAGGTCCAACGCCTTAAAATGATCACCTCTTAAAGTAGAAAAGAATCACTTGATAAAAAAGAACTACGTAGGTCTGATTTTCTCATCCCAAATTGAGGAATACGTAGGAGCAAAGGGAAACACCCTTGTCGACCACAAAAAAAGGGAAGAATATAAAAAGGGTATAAAAGGATATAAGGACATAAAAAGGAACGTAAAAATCAAAGTCATGTTTGCACATTCGATTAAAGGCTGCCGTCCCTTGGGGCGGACGTGTGGGGTGCTAATACCTTCCCCGTGCGTAAATACAACTCCCGAACCTTTCACTTAAAAGTTCGTAGATCGCGTCTTTTCCGGTTTTTCCGACGTTTTCCTCAAATAAACGTTGGTGGCGACTCCGCGCGTATTCCTTTCGTGGAACACGCATCCCACGAGTCTCGCGTCGCCCTCCCGCCGAAGGGTAGGTTGCGACACAATCGAATTATGGTGTTTGTCACCGATTACAACGCAAGGCTAAGGGGTCGCTCAAGGTTTTGATGGTTGTTTGTTAGATCCAGAAACAAAGCCATAAGGAAGAGAAAAATGGTATTTTCATGAAGATTTCTGACCCTAAATTCGCCCAGGCTAGCATCTAGCTCGCCTAAGCTAAGAGAAAACTTCAACCCTAAGCAAGGCACTCGCCTGGGTGAGCTCCAGCTCACCTAGGCGAGCTGATACCTTCAGCCCTAAGCAAGCAGTTCGCCTGGGCGAGTTTCCCCTGCACTAAATGGTTTTTTCTATAAATAGTCATGCAGGGGAAGAGGAAAAGAGGTTTAGAACTTAAGAAACAGAGGGAAAACGTAGAAGAAGAAGGAGAAGAAGAAAAGCAAAGTCGAGGCGCTACAGAATTGTGACCGTGCAACGATCGGTTAGTTTTTTTTTTAAGGATTGGATGTAATCTCTGTACCCTTATAGGTCCCTTTTGATATTATGTATTTATTAATCTTTTCTACTCATTATTGGTAATTTCATTCTACTCATAATACTTTATTCTAGTTGATCACTAGTGTCATGAAATTGTTTTTTTTTTAAGTGAGACCAGAAGGTAATCTTAGAATCTGAACCGAATGATTTTACTCTTTACGTTACGTTGTTGGGAATAGAGCAATAACACTTTGATTACAAAAAGCGCGAGAATAAAGTTGTAACGCTGGGGTATTTACTGCATATGCGACAGATCGACATTCAGTAATGTTAGAAAATGATTTTATATGGTGCATCAATAATGTTAGAAAATGATTTTATATGTGTGCATCAATAATGTTAGAAAATGATTTTATATGGTCTGAACGATGAAATCCAATCCCATATTTCTTGAATTAATTTAAATCCGTAGTTTACATATTTCCAACACACTAAAATTCCGTTATTTTCGTATTTTTTTTATTTCCATATTTTCATTGTTCTTGCGATTCCGTTATATTTTCTTCCTTTTACTTTAAGTTGCCACACTAAGTCTCGAACTTGCCTAGTAATTCTCCTAGAGCACTTTGTTGTTGTGGTGCTCGATGCTGGGTCTTGGACTCGCCTCGCGCGCTCGGTGATATTCATCATATTCGTAATATATGGATACAAAGGATATCCGACTAATGAACAAAACCAAATCAAAAATAAATCAATTCACAACCAAATTTATTTTCATCAAATATCACTTGAAATAATTTCAAGGTCCAACGCCTTAACGACTTTTCTTTTTGTAATTAAGAAAAATCTCTTAAAAAAGATAAAATCAGTTCAACACAGAAACATTTTTACCTAAAGAACCACATAGGTTTGATTTCCTCATTGCACCTGGGGATACGTAGGAGCAAGGGCAACACCCTTGTCGATTAAAAAAAATAATAAAAAGAAATTAAGAAAAAAAATAATGATAAAAATTTTCACCGCTCTCGGGAAAATAAATAATTTTGAAGTCACGTTATTTTATTGCATACTCGATTAAAGGTTGTCGTTCTTTGTGACGGGCACGTGGGGTGCTAGCACCTTCCCTATGTGTAAACAACTCCCGAACCTTTTCTTTTCAAAATTCGTAGACCTTCTTTTTGGTTTTTCTAACGTTTCCCTCAAATAAGCGTTGGTGGCGACTCCCTTTCGTTTTCTTCTTAGAAAACAAATCTCTTTTATTTTCTTTCGCCGTCATGTCATGATGTTAGATTGCGACAGATGGTGACTCCACTAGGGACCCACTAGAGAGTCAAGTCATTTTAATCGAGTGTGTGATTTCATCGTGACTTTTTTATTTTATTTTATTTCCTTTTTTCTTTTATTTATCAATGCACCTTGTTGTCGTTCATTATTGTTCTCGTTTCGTTCTTTTTTTTTTTGCAATTTCATTTTAATCTCTCTTCTTTTATACATTATTATGTTATTGCATGCATATATGTCGCTATACCTGTCTGACAATTTTCTGGTTCTTTTGTAGGTAGGGTTGGGTAGTCATTTAGGTTGCTCCACTCACACGTTTCACCTACACCTTATCACACACTTTGAGATAATAGACCTTATACCCGGGTCTGAATGAGCCATGAGGAGTAGAGGTCTAACTTGTGTCACATTGGGTCTTGGACTCGCCTGATTGTTGTGAACCCTCATCTAAAGTTTCCATCTAGAGTAACACATCGTCGTTGGTAGGTCGTCTACTGGCGTGTATGTTGTTACAAAAGGGGTTGCTAGCTTTAGAGGCCGGTGAGACTTGTTTAGAGCTACACATGGAAAATGTCATTGATAGTGGACCCTTAGATCTATGCCATTAGGCTGCCGAATTAGGGACACAAAGCTTTCTTTTTCTTTTGTCTTAAAATTTTCTCGCTCATACACGTTAGGTTTTCTTTCTTTGCATTCAGTGCATGCCGTATAGGTTAAGATTTCGCATATCATAGTTAGTCATTCACGTCATATTCATTGCATATCTTATAGCATCATGTTAGTATGATTCAAAGCATTTTGTGCATCTTCCTCACATATATTGCTCATGCCTTGTATGTCCATGGATTCTTTCCTTGAAATCAGAAAAGTAACCATTGTAATAAAAAAGAAAGATCACGCTTTACGACACCCTTACTGGAAGCATGCCAAGACCAAGATAATGAGTGAAATAGAGGAGGTGCAGGAACAAATGAAGACCGATATGGAGGCCATGAAGGAGCAAATGAAGAAAATGATAGAGGCGATGATGGATATGAGGAAGATAATGGAGGTTAACGTTGCTGCCAGTACTGCTACAGAGAGGAACCCAACTCACTCGCCCATTTTTAATCAAGAAAGTAACCTAGTGTTAGGTGTGGAAGGTCAAGGAGGTGCAACGGGGGTAACTGCATATGGGCCTAAATACACCAAGAGCCATAATAGATATATTTTTCCACCATATGGTTTGCCTCCTAACTATACACCACCCATGGTTGTATTGGTGCCTGCCGAGAACGTTACTAATCCTATCCCTATTTGTACTGAGAATAGTCCAACTTAACCCGATCAGACTGAAGCCTATAACTCTAATGCTAGGGATGAGGCACGAGAAGCTCCCTTAGACCACACTGTAACTGCTTTGAGGCCCCATCCAAGATATACTACTGAAGGGCATGCATTTTCTAACATCCTTGTGCTAAACGCTGCTTGCTAAGAACCATCTAAGGATGTATTGCAGAAGGATGGGGGCTTATGCGAAGGACGAGAAGTTGTTAATGCATTTTTTTTAGGAAAGCCTGACTGGGGTGGCTATTATCTGGTATACTAATCTGGAACCCTCTCGGATTCGCTCTTAGAGGGATTTGATGGATGCTTTCATTAGACAATACCAGTACAACTCTAACATGGCACCAGATAGAATACAACTACAAAACCTATCCAAGAGAAACAATAAGTCATTCAAAGAGTATGCTCAGAGGTGGCAATATCTAGCAGCTCAGGTAGTGCCCCCTATGGCAGAAAGAGAGATGATAATGATGATAATGGACATGTTGACAGTTCTATTATGAAAAGATGGTGGGATATATGCCTACGAGCTTTACGGATTTTGTGTTTACGGGGAAATGATTGAAGTTAGTTTGAAGAAGGGGAAGTTTGATTATGTTGCTTCAACGAATTTTGGTAGTAAGAGGCCTAGGATGAATGAAGTGAAGAAGATAGAGGGAGAAGCCCATGTCGTGGCAACAGTTCCCACATGGCCAAACTTCCCACAAGCCCCTTATAACCCCATGTATCAGTATCCCCCACACCAATACCACTACTCAACCAATATCAACCTTTCTCCTTGCCCAATACCCCTCTGACTGAGAGCACCCAATCGCCCAGAAAATCCACCCCCTATACAACCTAGACCAAACACTACTCCCAATCTCAACCTAAACACTAACCTAAGAATCTCCCATAAAAGAAACCAGTCCAATTTGCCCCAATTCCAATGTCATACACTAACCTGCTACCATACTTGATCGATAACCAAATGGCAGTAGTAAGCCCGAGAAAGATCTATCAACCTCCATTTCCCCGATGGTATAATCCTAACATTACATGTGCCTATCATGGTGGTGTCCTGGGGCACTCCATTGAACAATGTGCGACCTTTAAGCATAAAGCACAATGCTTGATTGATGCGGGGTGGCTTACGTTTCAAGATGATAGTCCCAACATGAGAACTAATCCCCTCGTGAATCATGGAAGCTCATCTATGAATGCTATTAAATAAGTTGTCGCATGTTTAGAAAGATCTTCAAGGGAAATGGGCCCCAAACTATAAAGGACCTTTTGTGGTGAAGAAGGCTTTCTCAGGTGGAGCGTTGATACTCACGAACATGGATAGTGAAGAATTGTCTTCGCCTGTGAATTTTGATGTTGTCAAACAATACTATGCATGATGCTTGGGGCAATTTGAAGGGTTATTATTGAGGCTTCCCCCAAAGACTCATTAGGGTTTTCATGTTTATGCTATCATTGTAAACAACAATCACAACATTAATAATATGGATGAGTTGATGTATTGTATCTCTTCCTCTCATGTGTATCTTTTGCACTTTTATTTTATTTGTTTCGCTGGGATGTGAATGTATGCTTTCGCTTTACTCGCTCACATGACCTGCACTCTAGAGCCGATTTTTGAGTTTGCCCGATCATAAATTGCACATTCAGCACGTTTGGTGGGGGTGCCATAAGCATTGAGTAAAATTGAACAAAACACTTAATTGACTGTTTTGCTAAATAAATGTTAAATACAAACATGCATGTGACGTCATATGATCATCTTCGAAATTTTTACAAAAATTGAGGGTCATTTGGGTTATGATAAATGCCATGCGCGAACCTCGAGCGAACCTAGGGGCAGATAGGGAATGCTCACCCGATAGGTTGAAAACCCAGAAGGGCGGCCTAGGAAAAGTTAGGGTTATAAAAGAAAATGATAATAAAAAAGGGGGGAGAAGAAGGAAAGGTAGTGTAAGCGTTTTATAGATATTTTTAAACAGTTGCATATTAACATTCGTTTTTTCTGAGGCATTTGAGCAGATGCCAACATATGATATATTCATGATAGGATTTGCTTATGATCGAAGAAAAGAATTATGGATGAGGAGATAGTGGAGCCTTAACCACAACAATGACATCCAGTTATAAAGACATTAAAGAAGTGCTCCTGGGAGGTAACCTAGTATTTCTAAACTTTGTTTTTTAATTTTTTGTCTTATACTTCCTCATTACATGTTTGTGTTGTTTAATTTCTTCGAACTATTTTTTGTTTTTGAAATTTTTAGGATTATACTTAAGTATAAATTTTATTACAAGAATATAACTAAATTTAAATAAATTAAAAAAAGGGTTTAACTCGCTTAGACGAGTGCACGTCTGAAGTGAAAAATAAAAAGGGGGGTGAAATCAAATTTCACCCCAGCTTCATTTCACACTTCCTCTTCTTCCTTTTGCACGAGAGCCTCGCCCCTCTTCTCCCAAAACTCACCCAAGCTACCCTCTTTTCACCAAATTCTTCATTTTGCACACACCACTCCATCCCATTCAAGTAAGTATCACACCTCCATCTAATTTTGCATTTCCCTTGTGATATTTGGTGTTTTTTGTTGCTTTCTTTGCAATAATTTGCAAGATAAATTTGTGTATGAATGAATGATCAAAGTGCTCCAATTTGTGGCTGTTCTGAATGGCTCTAGGCCTACCCTTGGTTTTTTACATATTTGCATATCATGCTTGCTCTTTATCCTTCATTTATGCATGCTTAAACATGTGCACGCCAACTGTTTGACGAAATGTCACAATGGCCAGCTCATATGTTATTTTGAAACCTGAATGAATGATAATTTTTACACATGCTCAGCCATTATTTAGGTGTATGATCAACTTAGGTTGTTGAATTAAATGCCAAAAATGTGAGCCAACCTTGCAATTCAATATTTCCTTTTATGCAGTACATTAGTTAGTTAAATGCTTAAAATTATTTGGGTTGAAATGGCCTAATTTCTTTGGACTAACTTGTTGCACTAGGATGGATACATTGCACATGAATTGCTATTGAATATCAAAATTCTTTCTTTCATAATACTACACGCTGAGTTATTTTTATTAATTGTATGGTAAGACATACAATTAATAAAAACCACACAAAATTGACTTCTTGGTTGTTATACTTGGGAAAACAAAAATGATGTGGCTATGTGTTTCATGAAAAATAATTTTTTCTACTAAATGTTAGTTAGATATGTCTTTATTGCAGATGGCTCCAAAGAAACTCACCTTTAAGAGATTCAGGAAGATCGCTGCAAGAGAAGGATCTAGCACAACTCCACCTATAGAAATTGAGTTTGATGGACATCGCTTTCATAGTGAGGAGCATCAGCGCCGCTTTGAAGTGATCAAAGATTGGTCTTTCCTCAAGGAAAGAAGGATCCAATTAGCTGAAGGTGAATATGTTGAATTCCAAGTTGAGATTGCTAGGAGGCACTAGACACAGCTTGCAGAGCCCATGCCAAAATATGACCCTGAAATTGTCATGGAATTTTATGCAAATGCTTGCCCTACTGAGGGGGTGTTATGGATAAGTGCTCCAAAGTGCGAGGCCAATGGATTCCTTATGACGCAGATGCCATCAACCAATTTTTAGGGAATCCATTGATCTTAGAGAAGGTGCAACAATGTGAATATATTGCAAGGAGGAGTCAGACAATAGGTTTCGATGAAGAGGTTGTAGGTTAGTTGCTTTGCTTCCCAGGGTGTGATTTTGTATGGAGCACGGTAAGGAATCAGTTGTGAATCATGCGCACCAGCATGACGACTCTAACTCAAATCTGGATGACCTTCCTTCTCAGTAATATCCTCTCGAGTGACCACAACTCTGATCTTACCCTACCTAAATGTTAGCTGGTCTACAACATTAAGGAGCAGGTCAGTGTTCATGTGGCCCAACTCATTTCAGATGCTATCCATCGGTTTGTCGGTATTGAGCCTCCCAGGCACTCAGAGGACCTAGAAAAGTCCAACAGGGCACTGAGATTTCTTGCCTTAATTACAGGTCTCTGCCAGTTCTATGGAGTACCGATCACACCAAAAAAACACATCTGGCCTCCGATTAACAGATCATTTATTGAAAAATATTGCATGCCAAGGCAGGTACAACAACCAGAGCAAGATCAACAACATCAGCCGGCAACAGATGAACCACCACCACCTCCATATCAGTCACTATCCTTGGAGTCCATCTCAGCCCACTTGTAGAGGATGAAGCTCTAGATGCACACATACATGCGTCATTTGGCTGACCAGCAGGCGGTAAATCTTAGGGGACAAATGCAGTTGAATGATAGCTTCTACCATTATACGCTGCACCAGCATCACCAGAACCCTAGCCCTTACCCTTGGCCTACTCCCAAGCAGTTCAGAGCCACTGTTGCATGACCTTGAGACATACCTATTTTTCAGGAGGAGACAGGACCTGCAGGTGCTCATGGAGCTGCCCAAGGAGATGGAGGAAGAGCTGAGGATGATGAAGACATGGTAGATCTAGTTGATTATTTCATTAGAGGAGACTGAGCTCCTCAGCCATGTCTTTTAAAAGTTAAGAACTTGTCTTTATGTTTATTTATCGCTTTGTATTAAATTTCAATACTTTATAACCCTTTTTTGAATTTTTTGAAAAAAAAACTTACGCGGGTGTTTTTTGATTAATTTACACGTGTTTTAATATTCTGATAGTGTAGTTATAGATTATAACTCTTTTTGGGACAAACAAAAATTTTCTTGAACATAACATGCTTTTGAAAGAATCAACAACCAGTACTTTTTGAAACTATTTGTGGATCAGAACACAACAAAAGGTTTTTTGGGAAAAACATTGAGAATGGAAACAATGAAGGACTCTCCCAAAATACCAAATGAACTCAGATATTTTTGCATGGACTTGATAACAGAACAACTTTCGAAACACTGATTTGATCTGAATATGGAAATAGGCCCTAAGCTTTAGTGACTGTGTGCAATCACAAATTTTACATTGAGTGTCCTCATTGATATGTGTCTATAGTTGGTTTGGCATGAATTTCTAATTGTCATAACATATTATTTATGGATATGATCTAGGCATTCTTTCTTTCTTCACATTTTTAAGCCACGGGCCAAATAGCTATCCCAACGTATATTATTTTTATCATTTTGCGAGCCTTTTGAGCCAAACACTTGATATTTTATTGGAACACTAACCTAGGACAAAAATTTCCTACCTTACCTTCGGTTAGGAGAGCAAGGGTGTTTTTGATGGCGATTTCTATCATTTGGTGGCTAATGTGATGGGAATACACTATTTTTATGGGTATTAAAGGAAATTAAATATTTATCAGAAAAGAAAAGAACAAAAAAATAGAAAAGAACAAAAAGAGATATGAAAAAGAGAAAGGAAAAACAAGTTCTTTGTCGATAACCAAATGACTGAATCATGTATAGAGTTGTTGTAAATATCTGAGTAGAAAGAAGTGATGACTTGGTTGAAACGAAAAAGGATAGGAAGTAATCACTCGTTTAAGTTACTAGCTAGGTTTTATGTATGCTCTCCTATTCTCAAGGTATGTTGAATATCCAGAAAAAACCAAGATTTCCTTCAAAACCAGGTCCAACCTTAAAAAGACCTATTGATCCATGATGATTATGCACATTATCTTTGATTTGATGGGAAATGACTTGCAAAATTGATTTGTGACATATCTGTGATTGGAATTGAGATGAAACACTTGTCTGTGTGAGATTTATACACCTTTAAGAGGTTTTCCTTGGTTTGAATGAATCTGATGTTTCCTCTGATGTTCTTTAGAAACAAATGTGAAATTATCTTAATCTCATTTTTGGTTCTGAGAATTCTATCTTCATTTTTCATTGTTGCATTTTTTAAAAATATTGTTCTGATTAGTTTGGGGATTGATTCTGTAGAAGCAAAGCTTCATGGTGAATCAAAGGTGATTCAAATGTGTTTTGATGATAACAATGATGATAACAAAAGATGATGACATAGGTGATGACAAAAAGCTCAAAGATCAATCAAAGAACAACTTAAGTGAATCAAAGATTAATCAAAGACTCAAGATCTCAAGAATCAAGATCAAGATTCAAGAATCAAGAGAAGACTTAATCAAGATAAGTATGAAAATTTTTTCTCAAAAATTGAGTAGCACATGATTTTTCTCAAAACATGTTTACCAAAGAGTTTTTACTCTCTGGTAATCGATTACCAGATTGTTGCAATCGATTAACAGTAGCAAAATTGTTTTGAAAAAGTTTTCAAATTGAATTTACAACGTTCCAATTAATTTCAAAAAGTTGTAATCGATTACAATGTTTTGGTAATGGATTACCAGTGCCTTTGAACGTTGAAATTCAAATTCAAATATGAAGAGTCACATCCTTTCACATAAAAGCTTTGTGTAATTGATTACATTGATTTGGTAATCGATTACCAGTGTTTGTTTCTGAATAAATCAAAAGATGTAACTCTTCAAATGGTTTTTGACTTTTTCAAATTGGTTTTAAGTTTTTCTAAAAGTTATAACTCTTCCAAATGGTTGTCTTGACCAGACATGAAGAGTCTATAAAAGCAAGGCTTTGTTTTGCATTTCAAAAATCTAAAATACTTTTCCAATCAATCTCTTACAATCCTTTACAAGCCTTGAATCTCTTTGAACTTTTTCTTCTTCTTTGTGCCAAAAGCTTTTCAAAGTTTTCTGGTTTTCTAAACCTTGAAAACTTGTGCTGTTCATTCTTTTCATCTCTTCTCCCTTTGCCAAAAAGAATTTGCCAAGGACTAACCGCCTGAATTCTTTTTGTGTCTCTCTTCTCCCTTTTCCAAAAGAACGAAGAACTAACCGCCTGAATTCTTTTGTGTCTCCCTTCTCCCTTGTCAAAGAATTCAAAACGACACAGTCTGAGAATTCTTTTGATTCTTCCCTTTCCCTTATACAAAAGTGTTCAAAGGACTAATCGCTTGAGAATTCTTTTGTATCCCCATTCACAAAGTATCAAAGGTTTAACCGCCTGAGATCTTTGTCTTAACACATTGGAGGGTACATCCTTTGTGGTACAAGTAGAGGGTACATCTACTTGGGTTTGACTGAGAACAAGAGAGGGTACATCTCTTGTGGATCAGTTCTAGTGGAGGGTACATTCACTAGGGTTTCAAAGAGAACAAGGGAGGGTACATCCCTTATGGATCTTTGCTTGTAAAAGGATTTTTACAAGGTTGAAAGAAACCTCAAGGACCGCAGGTCGCTTGGGGACTGGATGTAGGCACGGGTTGTTGCCGAACCAGTATAAAAACTCTTGTGTGTTTGTTTCCTTCTTCCCTACTTTTTTACTTTCCGCTGTGCATTTAATTTTCACTTTTACTTTCTGTTAAGTTTCTCTTCTACTCCTCATTCTCTTAACAATTTAGTAAAAGCCTTAGAAGAGTAATTTTTAATTAGTAAAGGTTTAGGAATAATTAATTCAACCCCCATTCTTAATTATTCTGAGGCCACTCGATCCAACGGATTCTTTACCAAGCATGTTCATATCTTTTGAAGCATATTTATTTTATAGTTATACTATTGTTATTTGTAGTTTTTCTATACTTTGCTTGAGGACAAGCAAGATTCTAGGTTGGGAGGAGTACCTCTTCCCAGGTGTTGAAATTAGACTTCATGTCTTTTGTTTTTACACTTTTCAAGACTTCAATGTCTTCTATTTTTACGCTTTACAAGACTTCAATGTCTTCTATTTTTATGCTTTACAAGACTTCAATGTCTTATGTTTTTACGCTTTACAAGACTTCAATGTTTTCTATTTTTATGCTTTACAAGACTTTAATGGCTTTTGTTTTTATGCTTTACAAGACTTCATGTCTTCTGTTTTTTATGCTTTACAAGACTTCAATGTCAATGTCCTCTACTTTTATGCCTTATGAGCCTTCAATGTCCTCCACTTTACATTTTTTATAGGACTTCAAGGTCTTCTGTTTTGTCTTATAAGACTTCAATGTCTTTCTGTTTTATCAGCTTCACTATTTTGTTTTCTCCATCGTGTGGCATTGAATAACAAGATCGCTCGAATGAAATTAATGTCATTATCTTTACTTATCTTTTATTTTCAATAAAAGATGCGCAAAGAGGGGAAACTGTCAGACCCTAATTTCATCCGGGTATAATGCTTTTATCATTGCCAATCGAATTACGGTGTTTGACACTGGTTACAACCCAAGACCAAGGGGTCGCTCAGGGTTTTGATGGTTGTTTGTTAGATCCAGAAATAAAGCCACAAGGAAGGGGAAAATGGTTTTTTCATGAAGATTTCTAACCCTAAATTTGCCCAGGCTTGCATCTAGCTCGCCTAATAAGAGAAAACTTTAGTCCTAAGCAAGCCACTCGCCTGGGCGAGCTCCAGCTCATCTGGGCGAGCTGATACCTTCAGCCCTAAGCAAGCAGCTCGCTTGAGCGAGTCTCCCCTGCACTAAATGGCTTTTTCTATAAATAGCCATGTAGGGGAAGAGGAAAAGAGTTTTAGAACTTAAGAAACAGAGGAAAACACAAAAGAAGAAAAGTGAGGCTGAGGTTCTGCAGAATTGTGACTGTGGATCACTTCCTTCTCCACTTCTCTTGTTAGTCTTGTGCCCTGCGCAACAATCAGTTAGTTTTTTTTCTCTTAAGGATTGGATGTAATCTCTGTACCCTTATAGGTCCCTTTTGATATTATGTATGTATTAATCTTTTTTACTCATTATTGGTAATTTCATTATACTCGTAATGCTTGATTATAGTTGATCACTAATGTCATGAAAATGGATTTTTTTAAGTGAGATCGGAAGGTAATCTTAGAATTTGAACCGAACGATTTTACTCTTTACGTTACGTTACTAGGAATAGAGCAATAACGATTTGATTACAAAAAACACAAGAATAAAATTGTAATGCTAGGGTATTTACTGCATATGCGAGGGATCAATATTCAG
Source organism: Glycine soja (assembly GCF_004193775.1). Classification (NCBI taxonomy): domain Eukaryota; kingdom Viridiplantae; phylum Streptophyta; class Magnoliopsida; order Fabales; family Fabaceae; genus Glycine; species Glycine soja. The sequence goes on from NC_041015.1 coordinate 14,610,717, forward strand.
TAAGTATTCTTAGGTTTCAAGTGTGAGGAATTGACTTAGGATAACTATGTGTGTATCAATAATGTTAGGAAATGATTTCTATATGGTATGAACGATGAAATCCAATCTCATATATCTTGAATTAATTTAAAGTCGTTTCCATAATTTACGTATTTTCGACACACTAAATTTCGTTATTTTTGTATTTTTTTTTCGTTATTTCTGTATTTTCATTGTTCCCGTGATTCCGTTATGTTTACTTCCTTTTACTTTAAGTTGCCATGCTAAGTCTCGGACTTGCCTAGTAATCCTCCTAGAGCACTTTGTTGTTGTGGCGCCCGACGCTGGGTCTTGGACTCGCCTCGTGCGCTCAGAGATATTCATCATATTCGTAATAGATGGATACAAAGGATATCCGACTAATGAACAAAACCAAATGAAAAAGAAATCAATTCACAATCAAACTTATTTTTGTCAAATATCACTTGAAATAATTTTAAGGTCCAACGCCTAATATAAAAATTTAAAACTAATTAAATAGTGGATTTCATTGTTAATTCTACCATATTCACATTTACTGCAAACCAATTAAGGGGATTTAAGTTAATTTTTTTAAAATTAAAAGGAATCTCCTTCTGAGTGTAAGTTTTTAGAATTTTGGGTAAGTTACTCTTAATAACCTATGACACAACCTGCCATGCATGGGGTATAACCTGCCATGCATGGGGTATATATATATATATATATTATTTATATGGCATTATTATAACGTTGTTTGTCAAAAGCTTGTTAATAGGATAATTGAATTTTAGAGGATGTTAAAAAAAGGGGGAAAACCCACTTGTTAAAGGAAAAAAAAAAAAGTCTTGCATAAAAGAGAAAATAAATATTTTTTTCTTCCTATAAAAGTATTTTTATGCTGACTTTTTTGTAATCGAATGTTTCTTAAATGATCTTTAAAAGATTGAAGGAATTAATTTTCATAAATATTTCCCAAAGTTGGATCAATAATTTCAAATAAATTTCATTTAAGAGGTTGTACTCTTTGTAAAATAAATTGGATCGTAACTTCAGTTTTTATGCTTGCACCCGAATTGAATCCTATAAATTTAAATAACTGAGCAGATGAGCTATCTATTTCTTAACACTTTCTGCAAAGAAAATTGAAGAGAAATAACAAATAGTCTTGACAGGCCGGATTCTTTTATTCATTTTTTGAGATTAAAAGGCCGGATTGTTTTGTAAATTTAGATGGCAAATGCATTCCATTTTTTCTATAAAAGTTTAGAAAATGAATTATTTCTTGTGTAAACTAATTACTATTCCAACACTATATTTATTTCTTTTTAAACATCACTTTTGAAAAAAAATATTTTTATTTATTTATTATTTTAATATTTCAAAATAATAATAATAATAATAATTTTTATTAACAAAAAGTCGTGAAAAAGTATATAAAAATTAAGGACATATTATAAAATTTGACAAAATACTAACATGCTAATTATATTTCTGAATTTATGGAAAGAGACCTTAAAGAAGAGATTGAAAAACAGAACTAATATTTGTTATAAAAGTCTAACAATCAACTGAAATACATCATCTTTTAAATTAACATAGTAACAATTTGTTAATATTTTCTTATTAGTTAGTATTTAGAATTTAATTTCTATGTATAGTATCAACCAATAAAAAATTATGATAAGTATGATTTTTAAGATAATTATAAAAATTAATAAATTTATCATAATAGTAAATTTGTGATTGAGTAAAAGTTTTAAGTATACATATTATTTACTCAATTATTTAATAATTTTAATCAAACAAATTTAACAGAATAATTGTTATGGTTGTTGATATAAAAAAAAATACGGTGTTAACCAATAAGAAAAAATAGTTCTATAACTTTTAAGATATTATCATAAAAATTAATAAACTTATTTTATATTAATAAATCTATGATATATTATCTTGTTAGTATATACATTATTTATTTTATTTTTATTACTAAAAGGAAAATAAAAATTTGTTTTGAATTCTTCAACCTATTAAATTTTACTTTTTTATTCGATACTTTTATTTTTAAATTTTTAACTTGTGTAAATTCTAATAAATGCAACAAATGTTTATTTAGTTGATAATAAACAAACTCATATATTACAAGAACATGATTTTAATTCTCATTGTCAATGTAAGAAACCTTGTTAATAGAGTTGAACAAACCGGTTTGGACACACAGGTTATTTTAATCCGTGAGTTGAACAAACTCATATACATGTCTTGTCTTTTAGAGTCAGTTGAAATTGCGGGTATTTTAATCCGACCTGTTTAACCCACGAGTTACGCGGACAGGGTGGGCTAAAAAGAACGAGCCCATTTAAAATGCAAGCTTTATGATTTGCGGGTTTCATGGGCAAACATACCCGTATGCCTAACTCTACTTATTGGTGGTTAGTGAGTGAAATTATCTTAAGTATTTATTTAACTTCGATACCTACGCAACTCACCTAAGCTTCTGTTAACAAAAAAAATTTCTAGATACGTAAAACCAATTGCCACATTATGATTCACTAGTGCAAAAAGAAAACATTATCTGGCTGGATTTGAAAGTTACCTTTGTATATGATATGGTGTAACTTATTTCAAAAGATGTATTTGTTGTTAAAAGTTAAAAAATATTATGATAGTAATTTATAATAATTGATGGTAAAAATATTTAAAACAAAAGATAATACAAAATAGGTAATTGTTTTTGTTATTAATTATAGATTATATAATCAACACTTAAATAGCGTTAGGGTGAAGGAAGGGTAGTGATGTAGTGGATAATTAGCCGTGTCTTGGTAGTAAGTACTGTAGTATTTTCGGGGGAAATTGTAAAAGTAAAAACCGTAGATTAATGGTATTTTATTCAACAATTATTAATTTATTATTTAATCTTGAAGAAAAACCGTATAGTCTGACCCTGTCTCTGTGTCTCTGTCTGTGTGACCCATTCACTCTCTCACTCGCCATTTCCAGTAAGAGAGAGTGACTTCACTTTCAATCCCATTTCAAAACCGCTCCTTCTCCTAATTATAAATCTTCTCTCTTTCTCTTTTTCTCTCTCTTCTTCGTCTTCTGTTTTTTTTTTCTTTCTAAAATGTAAAGAAAACAGTTTTCAATCAGCAAAATCTACAGTTTCAATCTTTCGGATCTTGTTGGTGTTGTGTGGATCCTTGGATCGTGATCCTCTACTCAATCCTCATTCTGGTCGGTTCTCTTTCTGGGGTTTTAGATCTCTTTGTTCTGTGCACTTCAAGTCGCTGCTTGCGTCAGTGGTGTTTCAGTGTCCTCCTTTTCATGGCATTTTGACTACCCTTTTGCCAGGTAACACTACATGTTGTGGAATTTTGACTTGGTGACTGAAATGATGTAAAAATCAATTTTTTGTATCTGGGGTTGTGTTATTGTCTTCTTGTTTATTCTGAAATTTTAAGTGAGATTGGTTTGGTTATTTGTTTTTGAATTGTTTGTTTGTTGCTTGTCATTGGATTGTTTTGTGGCATGAATTTGGTGTGAGATCAGTGTTGGATTGGGAGATTGGGAGGGGAGTGGGGGATTGGGAATCTGAGCATTGTTCTTAATCATGATGATTTGGCTAAATCCCTAGTTGAAGTTTTAGTCTTTCATTAAATCTTGATGAGAATAGTTTTGCATTAACAAGAACTTTTATACTTGTTGCTATGCTAACTGCTTGGCAAGTGCAGCAACTTTGAATTAGGGCTCTAACTCTCAATTATGTGAATCTTGAATGTATTGTCTTTCCCCCTTTTCTTGTGTCTTGTTGAAAATAAATATCCCACCCCGATTTTTTTTTTTTCATGCACTAGAAACCAGGAGGAGATTGGATTGTGAAACAAAATTGCTCTACATTATGGTTATTGATTACTGATTAGTCTCCATGACTTTGAAAATGGGCTGATTAAGTCTTTAATCATATTTTACTTGAATTTTCTAACCCCATGAAAGAGGAAAAGTTTTACTGAAACTTTTGAATTATGATGATTGTGTTGTGTTGCTTACTCTAATTTGAACGGTAAATAACTTATGAAACAACCCGGCAGGTCTTCTACATTGTCATTTCACTCCTATTTTCTTCTTCAAGTGGGTAAGTTGCCATTACAACCTAAGGCTGCCTGATGAACTGTGTTTTGAAATATTATAATCTCTATTTGTTTATGGACAATGAAAAAGAAAAAAAAAATGTTTGAGAATTTGCCTATATATGTTTCAAAGCTGGCCTGGCTATAAGGGAAGCATTGCAGCATGTTAAATTTTTATATTAACACCTAATGAATGGTTAAAGTTGTTCATGTTGAGGATATATATTTGTCTCATGTGGTTTCATTGTGTATTAGCATCTCTAAGCCACACTTCTTTGTTTCTATGTAACTTGTAGGCTAGTGTGAGTGATGGATCCAATTAACATTTTACCTGCTGATGGGGTTGAAGTGGTTCACCAAAATGGTGTTCATGATGAACCTTCAAATTCTGGAGAGGATGGTGGCGTTTCATATGATTTAGACCCCAGTGTTCCTGAAACTGCAGCAACTGTAGCTCCAAATGGGAACTTTGATAATTTTCATCAGTCAGATAGTGCTGCATCTGATAACTCATTAGTGGCCGAAATCAAAGAATCAAATGTCAACATTGATGGCACTAATATGACCATTCCTAAGGTTAGACGATTTTGTTTTCCTTGAGTAGCTTTCATAAGTCGTTTATTTTATATCTGGATATCATATATTTACTCAATTCTAGGAAGAGGAAGTGAAAATATCAGATCAAACAAAGCAATCAAGAGCACCAAAGGGTCTTGTCAAGAACAAGAACGCAAAGGCTCCAAGTTCCAGTGGTGTTCATGCAAGTTTGGTGAATAAGAGCCAAATTGGAAAAGATAAAGAAGCATCTTCATCTGTTTCAAATGGTTCTTCAGCTTTAGACTCCCTCCCAAGACAGTCTATTAAAGGCAGCAGATCTTTCAATGACCGGCAGACGCAATTGTCCAAGCCTAAGGTAAACTCTGTTATTACCTTTGCTTGCTTTCCTAATTTATTACTTAGGAACTTACATAAATGTGCTTCTTTTCTTCTTTTATCTTTTATCTTTTTTTGGTAATCAAGTTTATTGTTTGGTTGGCATTCCCTGATAGATCTTCACTTTGTTTTTTTAGCACCCTTCAAAGTCTGATGCAGCATCTTCTGAAGTATCAGTGTATGTAATGCTTGTATATCTTGTCTATGTTTCATCACTAGAAAGATAGATTATTGTTATTATTTAACTGTTGGACTGTGATGTTTTGGATACAGGGAGAAGACAAAACCAAAATCATTGAGAAAAGGACCCATTGATAAAGTTCAAGGAGAAGGAGAATCTTCCTTGTATCCTTTTTTGGGTTTTTGTATTTCACGTAGTGAGTGATGAGTGAAAATCTGGAACTACTGGGTCTCTATTGTTTAAATTTATTATTAAGTGTGGTGCTGTGTATATTGTGTTTTAACCTTTATCCACCTAGAAGTACCAACACAGACGATTCCAAACCTCAAAGGGTGGGGACACTTCCAAATTATGGATTCAGTTTTAAGTGTGGTGAAAGAGCTGAGAGGAGAAAAGAGGTGAATAATTAGTGCACACTTATTTCCTTGTACTTTGTCATTGTCCAGGTTTCTTTTGAATAATCTTGTACTTAAAAAAATTACAATTGGTATTTTGGTGAGCAGTTCTACAATAAGCTTGAGGAGAGAATTCAGGCAAAGGAGGTGGAGAAGAGTAACTTGCAAGCAAAAACCAAGGTGAGAGTACTTGATATCTGGGCTAAAACGTGATTTGAGAATTTATCTTCTAATCATGTCAATCATTCACCCCTTTTATAGGAGACCCAAGAAGCCGAGATTAAGATGCTTAGGAAGAGTCTGAATTTTAAAGCAACTCCAATGCCAAGTTTTTACCAGGAGCCTGCTCCTGCTAAGGCGGAGCTAAAGAAGGTCCTCTTTCTCTCTCTCTCTCTATATATATATATGTGTGTGTGTGTGTGTGTGTGTGTGTGTGTGTGTGTGTGCGTGTGTGTGTGTCTTTCTACATGCATGCATGCCTTGCATGTGTACTCTTCAGCTGAACTAATTATTTTCAAATGATTTTTCTTTGCTTTGAAGCCATATGTGGTGTATATGTTTGTATGCATGTGCTGCTATGTAAATACACAAAAACACATGAGAACATACATATTGCATGGGGTTTGAGAGAGACAAAACATACAATAATCTTCTAAAAATAATTGGTAAAGAGCACTGTTTGCAGATGGAAACTTTTCTTCTCATTGTTCCCATTTCTCTGTGTTTTGTTAAGTTTCTTGCTTGTTCTTAAATATCCCGTGATTATGAAATGTTTGATCTTCATTCATTATAGGATTGTGGATTCATTTATTAATTACTGTGTTGGATATAAAAATAGAATAATACTTCCATTTCGATAGTCTAACTTATTATGGAGATTTGGTATATAATGTCAGCTTTGCCAATAATTTTTCTTCTTCTAAGATTGTTGAACTGTTATTCGTAGGGAAATCGTACAATTAATACTGCATAATTGGCAGATCTCAAAGTATTTTGCAAAAGTTGTAGACTATAAATTAGATTATTGCATCATTTTATGCAAATATCTATTTCCATCCATCTCTGCTAGAAATATTTAGATTTGGATGTGATTTGTTGATTTAAACATATGCATAGTTTTTAAGATTACAGGGGTTTGTTATTTTCCAAACTTAGCCCATCAGACTTGTAATTGTTTTATTTGCTTTTAAAATTTTTATTGTTAATTTGTAGTCCTAGATGACTTGTATATCCATAGGTGAATAAGTTGTTTGAGTGTATCTAAACTGATTTCCTGATGTCACTTGGAGAATTTTTTACAACTACCAGCAGATGGTTCAGTGTGGTAGCTCAATTTGTTGACCACAAGTGGTGCACATGTTTTGCATATCTGCTTTGTATCAATGATTATTTGAATATTATTGCGTAATAATACTAAAAGCTTTTGTAATACCTTTTTATCTATATGAAGTGATGCCAAAACCTCAGTTTTCTGTCACGCGTAAGTTGAATTGTTTGTCTTCCTTGCTTTGCTGACTTGAACATATCATTGTGAGCAAGCATAGTTATAATCAATTTTTCAATTTTGTGTTATCTGGACCATTGATCCCTTATACTTGATCTTTTTTTATAAGGCTAAATTATTTTGTATGTCCCTATAGTTTCACCGAGTTTTCAAATAAGTCCCTCCAATTCAAAAGTTCTTAACAGGATCTGTATGCTTCCAAAATCTTTTTATGGGTTACTATAATTTTGAGTCTTGACTACATTTTCAGTTAGGTCCTTACTAATTGCAAAAGTTTATAATTAAGTCCCTATAAATTGTAATACCCATACAGAATGACTGACAGATAACTGTGAATATCCATTAATATAGTCAACCATTAGTCATCTAATGAAGACCTAAATATCAACTAAGGTGATTGTAAGTAAAATGTTCACATAGTTGGTATCAAATTGAGGATTTGATTCTTAGTCCAAAACTAATTTGGCATTGGATGATAAAACAATTTATACTGGGTTTTACTTACTAGCTTGTGTAAAAACATTTAAACATAAATCACTTCGCTTCAAAATCAATTTCATTCAAAATTAATTTTATTAACGCTCACCCATCCACACACAGACACTTTTAGTTACGGGGACTTTTTAATAAATCTAGTATAACTTTCTTGATAATGCAAGTTTGGTCTTGCCATTTAGGAAGTAAAGCATATTTAGCTTATGGGTGTTACTAATGTAGATACCAACTACAAGAGCAAAATCACCCAAGCTTGGTCGTAAGAAGAGTACAGCAAATTCAGAGTCAGATGGCAACAATAGCAGCAGTTCACGACTAGCTCGTTTAAGTTTGGATGAGAAAGTGTCAGAGAGTAATCCCACTAAGGGACCTACTCCTCCTGTCCATCAAAAGAAGCCGCAACGAAGATCTCTTCCTGCTCGACTGGCTTCTGAAGGGAACAGTGTATCAAATTCAAGAACTGCACTGACTTCATCCAAGGCAGCTATCAAAGATGAAAAGTCTTCCTTATCTAGTGCTGCTAAAAAAGATAACAACTTAACCAATGCTACAGGAGAAGCCAAAACCATGACGATTGCAGCAAATGAAGAGAAAAGTACCTTGTCCAGTGAAACAAGTGCTGTTATGCCGCTGAATTTGATTCCTTCAGATAAGCTAAGTGAAGAAGAGTCTCATGTGAATGGTGACATAGCAGTCAAAGAGTATTCTCAGCTCTCCTTGGAACAAGAACCTATCGCGGCGGAGCGTTGAGCAAAACAGCAGGTTACTTTCTGAGAATTTGATTCATCTGGTGAGATATTATAGAAGCATATGACTGAGATTATTTGAGAATGAAGAAGGCTTGCAGATTTGCATTATGGTTTGTGTTGTCAATTGTCATCATGATGTCCAAGCAGCATTGTTTCTTTATGTGTTTACCGACTCTCAATCTTGCCAGTCCAGTCCTCATTCTCTTTCGTGCTTGCAGCAATGTGTACTTAACAATTTGCCTGGTTATTCTAGTTGATGTTAGTCTGGTATATGTGCAGCACTTGTCTGTTTAGTGAACATTTATTTGGAGGAAAATTTTGAGAAAGTTTGCCATCTGTTGATAGTTCAAGGGCTTCTTGTTCAGGCCGTTACCTTAAACAAATTTGACATTGTCTCATGTACAAGCTGTTTGTGTTGTGGACACCCTTCTAGCTGAATCCATATGGATCAAATTCTGCTTTGTCGTACAGCTTTGGTTTGTCATGGATCAAATTCTTCTGTTACTATAAGAATTCAGTTTCTGCTCCCATTGGTAGTACATTTTGGCTATTAACCGTTCCTTATGCACCCTGTGCAATAAGGCCATTAAGTACAATTTTTCTTTCTCTATATCCTTATCTTAAAATTAGGTAATGAATTTTTCTTATAATTTGTCTCCTTCCATATCCCTCCCCAAAATGCACTTTTAATCTCTTTACTCATTTCACTTGGAAGCTCTTTTTTTTTTGTGCATGGGCTATGGCCAATGCACTCTAGGCCTGATAACCATGTTAAAATTTGTCTAAATGAGGCCTCTTTTGGATGTATATTCACTTTAAAAGACAACTTACGTGGGATTTGTACTTTTGATGTTGTCTAATCATAATTGAAATTTCACCTTAGTAATCCGCGTGATAAAAGTTAGCATTAAATACCAATTAAGTTAGTGAAGTGAAATTCTAATTCTAATTAGATAATGGTATTAAAAGCATGGATTGCATCTCAGTTTTGTCCCACAACTTTCAAGCATTTTAATTCTATTAAGTTTCAAATTATCATGTTGTTTAATGAGTTTAGCAACTCTAGTGTTATCAAATTCATCATCATTGGATGAAATGTAAACTTTTTTAATATGGACGAAAAAAAATGTTAACACAATGTTTGTTTTTTTTGCATAAGTTATACTCTGGTATCGTGGTTTAGCTCAAAAGCACTTTACCTATATGTTATGGAATTTGATACTTTATCTGTCATTTACTCCATTTATTCCATTATGATGTTGCTACCTTGATATATTGTTCATTCATTTTTTAATGATAACTAGACATTAAAAAAGTAAATTTACTATTTATTTCTTTATTGTTTAGTTTAAAATTTCTTATTTATTCCAATCCCTTATTTTATTAGAGTCAATATTTTTTCTCCAATATCAACTCAACAATGTTTAGCTAATGAGATTGGTATCTGCAGGCCATGCCGTCGCTATTCCATTATTTGACACTTGACCGACCTATGCGGATAACTTGAATAACTTTTTGAATCTTGTATTTATGTGTGTTGCAAGTTTTGGGTTCCCCCACTTTTTGTTTGTTGCAACTTTTTTGGGGGTCTTCCCCACCATTTTGTTTGTTGCAATCCTTTTCTTTTTAAGTTGTCATTTTTGTTCTTTGACATCAACTTAAGAGCGTTGTGGAGAGGATATTACTTAACGCATTTCATTTTTTATTTAGTGCATCCCAAGTGTATTACTGATTGGGCATCTCAGTTTATCTTATGAATTGTCCAATTTATAATACACTTGGGATGCACCAAAATAAATAATGAGATGCATTAAATAATTACCTTATGAAGAAGTTTAACTCATTTTTAGTGGTACCTACAATATTAATGGGATTCAAAAACTTAGTTTTTTTATGATGTAATCCTTTAAAGCTTAAATTAGGTCTTACAATTATCTCATAATTTCTAAAAATTATTCTGAACATTTTGTTATATAAGTAATAGTTTTTGTGTAAGAACAAATGGTAAAATTGTATAAGAATTTATTCTGAAGTTAATTTCTATTGGAGATGTTTGAAGACTATTAAGTGATGATATAACTAACAGGGAACTATGTCACCTCTCATGTAGTGTTTAACCATTCTATATTGATTGTTTGCTATCAAGGTAGATTAAATGAATGCCAAACATAACTTCACAAGTTTTTTCAATTTAAAATTTGTTATTAAAAATTAGAAAGCAATTTGTATTTAATATTTTACATATTTATAATTGTTATTCTAAAAAAAATTTAAATTAAAAATTGTTTGTAAGATTTTGTTTGGTACTTATTCAATCTTCCATAGTGGTAAAATAATCCATGTAGGATGATCAAATGCCACATGAAAGCAATAACACACTTCACTGTTCAATGGAGTTACTAACAAAAATGACTAACTAATAATTAATATTTATGAATAAAAAAATACTTCACTGCTTTTTTATAAAAGAAAACAGTTCATTACTAAATGCATCATTAGTGAACAATCATGTGCTAACATATGATTAGTTGACAAACAAAATCTCATTTTCTTTATATTCGTATGAATCAAAGACACTTTTCAGGATTATAACAACTCACGCATCTTGCTCAACTAACTAAGCTAGATCTGTCAATCTAAAAACTTGTATAAATTAAGACCAATAACGGCAATGAAATAAAATGTAACAAAAATAAATGTTTGGGTTCAATAACCTATCTATGGTCCTGAATTAGAGTTCAGAGTCGTAATTGACCCCATTTCATTTGTTATTGGCCTTTACCAAGGAGTTAACCCCTTTTCTTATTCTCAAATTGTCCTTTTCACGGAATCATGTTTCCGTTGAATAGAATGCACAATAGAATCACGATGTTGTTGTAATTTTTTTTTTTTTGCACTCCCTTAATGCAATTGAATTGTGATTCCCTTGTTATTTTTTTTTCACAACACAACAGAATCATGATTATGTTAAGGTGGAAAAAATAAAAAAAAATTCTCTATGAAAAAATATTTTTTGGGTTTAGAATAACACAATGATAACATGATCCCGTTGTGTCTTTTGATGAAACACACAACATAATTATGATTTTGCTGTGTTTTTTTTTTTCATTAACACAATAAAATCACGATTTTATTATAGTATTCTAAACCGAAAAAATAGGTAACAAAATTGTGATTCTGTTGTGTAGAAATATACATTGGAAAACCATTACCTACTTTTTTTTAGAAAAAATATAAATAGAATCGTGATTTCGTTGAACAAGAAATAGTGAGAAAAAAGGTACCTTGGAAGAGCAGGGGGAAAAAGAGGGAGAAGGGTTGGGTGTGGGTCACTAAAAGGAAAGAGGGGGGTCAAGAAGGAGAGGAGTTAGGGAAGGGAAGGAGAAGGGTTGGGGGAAGAGAGAAGAGGAAGAGGTGAAGAATTTGAAAAAAGGGTTAAAATGGGGTTTTCATCTAGAGTTAAGGGCCAAAAGCAATTTATGTAGGAACCAATAACAACACCTATTAGAGTTTGGGTCTTTACATGCAAAAATGCAATATTTGCAACTTATTGTAGCCCGTGACTGCTTCTTGAGGGATTTTTACGGAAAGAAAAGTATGTGTAGATGGTGACAAGGTGATGAAGAATATGCTTTAAATAACTAAAGAAAAGATAAGTGCTAACACAATTTTAAACACATTTTTCATTAGTTAAAATTTATTAAAAGACATAAAATTACATAGGTCACATCTTTTAGTTTTTTTGTATTTTTATTAAATTTTTCATTTTAAAAAATAATTAATTTTGCTTCAATGTGTTCACTCAAACCGGTTCACTAGTTCAATCTGGATCACACCAATGTCCTTAGGCTCATGAGATACTCAGGCTCATGAATTTTTTAGGCAAATGCTAACTAGCACTCTTAGGGTACTAATTAAGAAAATGAAAGGGAAAAGGTTTTTGTTAGGAGTTGAAAAAATGTGCTCCCCTATGATTTTAAAATACGCTCCTGCATGATTCTAATAAAACTTGACTCCCTCCGTTTTCTTCTATAAGCAAAAAATGTTCAATTTTTTTTCTTAAATATAAGTAAAATTCAACTACTTTTACCTTATTTAGAGGATCCACATTTCATCTTGGATCAAGTGCAACGTAAATCTTAGATTAAAAAATTAGCAAGTTGTAGCAATAAGTTGGTTGTGTTACATAATTTTAGCCTGTTTACAAAGTTATCGAGAAGTAAAATAATTACGATTAATACGGGAAAATTACAATTTATTAGTAACTTTTTATTTTTATACTTGGGACGTGAAAAATCACACCTGTAGAACTAACACGCTATGCAATACGGGTAAATCATTCTTGAAGTTAGGGTTGGGATAAATTTAGAATTGAATTATAGTAAATGGGTTAAAAACAATCTATAGGGCTGGGATAATTTATTAGTAAAAAAATATTAAAAATTTAATTCATTACTGACCTTTTTTGGTGGAATTATTCAATAAAAAAATCACTTAACATATTCGTTAATTATTTTTATGGATGGATATTTAATTCATTTATTTAAATTAGGCTTAAATCTAATTTTGATTTCTCTATGTTACTCAATCCGTAATTTGATCTCTTTATTTTAAAATTAGATATTTGGTCCTTCTATTTAAAAAAAATATGCAATTTTGATCCTCCTATTTCAAAATACAAATATTTGATCCCATATTTTATAAAATATGCAATTTTGATTCTTATATTTTGGAAAAATCTACAATTTTAGTTTAATCTTTAATTTTTCCTATGTATTATTTCTTTTATTTCTTTATAATTAATTAAATCATTTTTTGATGGTACCTTAAATAAATATGTTAAGTTTAGGGTTCAATTGGACCAAAAGAAAAGAAATAAAATATAGACAAAATTGAGAATTTAACAAAAAATATGTGAATTTTCTAAAATAAAAGGACTAAAATTACAATTTTTTTAAAAATAGAATAACTAAATGTCTCTATTTTGAAATGGAAGGATTACAATCACAATATTTTAAAATAAGAGATCAAATGTTTCAATTTTAAAATAGAATATCCAAAATTGTGAAATGAACAAAATAGGGGGACTAAAATTACATTTAAGCCTTTAAACTATATTAGTATATTTTATTTTTAACACACACACACACACACACACACACACACACACACACACACACACACACACACACACACACACACACACACACACACACACACACACACACACACACACACACACACACACACACACACACCACACACACACACACACACACACACACACACACACACACACACACACACACACACACACACACACACACACACACACACACACACACACACACACACACACACACACACACACACCACACACACACACACACACACACACACACACACACACACACACACACACACATACACACACATATATATATATAAATATAAATAAATTTTGATATTTATATTTTTCTATTGCTTATCTCCAATCAATGAACTATGGCTACTTGACATAATAGATTGTAAAATCAGGTTGAATGATTTATTATTCATCTAATAGAAATAGAAAAGGTGATCCAGTCCAATTAACTTTAAGAGTGTGTTTGGATGGAGGAATTTTAAATTTTGAGGAATTTTAAATTTTAAGAATTTCAAACACTTAAATTGAAATTCTTTTATTTTCAAAATTTTGTGTTTGGATAAAAAAAATTAAAGTTATGAGGGTGAAAAAAAAATGAATGAAAAAAAAAAGAGAAATATGGTTGGTGTGCTAGTTATACGTGTTCATCTACGTTCACACTCAATGATGTTGCACGAGCTCAGATCGTGTTTCTTGAAAAAGAATGTAAGAAGAAAATTTCAATTTCTCATTTATTAGAAGGAAATTGAAATTCCATATTTTTAGTTGTTTAAAATTTTATTTTAAAATTCCAAAATTTTAAATTCTTCACAGAAAAACATCCAAACAATGAATTCTAGATTACAGAAATTCAAATTCTTTAATAAATTACTTTCCTCAGCTAAAATTCTCTATTCAAACATACTCTAAGAGTAAATAACATTTATCTCGATTAACCACATATCATTAAATCATTGTGTATAATAAATATATTAATTTTTATAATAATTATCTTAAAATTATTCTGATGGTATAATAATACTGTATAGCCATTTTTGCTCTACTTTTATTTATACAATAACTAGACAAATTAACTGGATGATATATTAACACATGGATAGTCAATGGAAAAATATGTTGAATAAACACCTTTTAAGTCTGTTACATTACAAACACCATACTTTTAATGAAATATTGTGACAAGTCTGCCATTACATGTAGCAAATTCTCAATTTTTATGTTCATAAGCTCTTACATAAATTGAATTTCATAAGATCTTATGAATGTGGTTGAGAAGGAAATGTTGATTAAAAACGGCTAAGCTGAAGAAACACATTCGTATACATTTTAACCGCCGTTAAAAGGTGAGTTATTTTTAAAAGTTGAAGAAATTACTTGGGATAAATCTCGGAAGCCTGATTTAAGAAGATATTAAAAAAAATACAAGCCAAAAAAAAAAATTAACCAATTTCCTTTGAAGATTATTTTTATTCTTGATGGAAAATTTTGTATCTATTCAAATGAATTCAAACTTTGTAAATCTGATAAAAATAGCAGAAGTGATCTGGTGAGGATAGTCCCCCAACCACCGCCTTTGATAAACTAAGATCCATTGACTCCATTCCTTGCATGGGTAAATCTATGTTCTAGTTGCCAACCAGACTAAAATTCGGAAACTATAACCTTTGCGTAAAGAAAAAAAAAACAAAAAAGAAGAACGTTGAAAAAACACAGCAAATAAACACAGCAATTGCCTAAGCATTTCTAGCTTTTTATGGGATTTGTTTCCTCTTACTATTATTTTATTACATGTTTTATCCTGTAAAAGCATGTTCCTTTGTTGATGATAGAAATTTGAAAATTAGTTTCAAATACTTATGAAAACTTACAAGATAATTTCACATAAAGATTATATTCAACAAATAAAAATATTTTTGAATTTGTGGGATTTGTAAGAATTAATGTCTCATGTGAGAGACATGTGACTTATGTAGGGACTAATAAGTAAATAATTAACGATTAAGGGTTAAATTGTAATTGGACTTAATAGGAGAAGTTTCTAGAACTAATTGCTACTTGATGGAAGTAGTGGTTATAAAAGGGGCTTAATACCCACTAACGTGAAATAAGGTCCCCTTCCTGACCAGAAAGTGTTCTTTTTCACCCATAACCATCACGAACGGAGAGAGGCAGAAAAGAAAGGTCTAAGGAAGTGAAATCTTATTTCTCTCCTCTTTCAAAGAAAATCAAAGTGCATCGGAGAGAAGTTTCTATAGAGAAAGGTACAAGTCTTCCTATGGAGAAAGGTACACATCATTATATTGTTGCTTATTGATTGTTTGTGAGAACCATAGGTTTCAAGATCCTGTTGTTTCCTATCATTGATAGTGTAGGAAACCCCTTAAGAATTTTTACATGTGGTATCAGAGCATGTGTTATGAAATTTATGATTCTCCAAGAACGATTTAATTTCTCTCAATTATACATGAACCCTAATTATAAAATTTAGGGATAATTTAATTTCTTTCAATTATGTATGAACCCTAATTATGAAATTTAGGGATAATTCAATTTCTCTCAATTATGCATAAATCCTAATTATGAAATTTAGGAATTTTATTTTCCGCAGCATGTATTGTTTTATTGGCAATATTTTTATTATTGTTGAATACCAATTTTTGGAGAAAGATTATTTGAAAACTTATGATTATGGGAGAGAAAGCCGCACGACATGTATATATTAAATTTGAAGAAAGTTTTTACTTCTAATGGTGAAAGAAAGGAAGCGTGTCTAAACGTAAAGATTCAATTTCAATCTTGAAAAGCTGCGCAGGTACGTTTGTTGTAGGAAGAATATGAAATTTTGGAAATTGCTATTTGCAACCTTATGTTTGGTATTTCCAATCCCACTTGATCTTTTTTTTTCCAAAAAATTATTGTTGAACGTGATTAAATGATTGAAAATTTATGTTCTGTAATTAAATTAATGTGAATGTTTTGCAATTATTGGTAGCAGTAAATATATGTATATGCTACATATTTGCTTGAACGTGTTTGAATGCAAAAACACAAATAAATGCAAATATTATTTTATGGTCTGGAATGAAATTAATAGAATGACTATGAATTGTTAATAGCAATAAGTATGTGCAGGCCATACATATTTAGTTGGAATTAAATGTATGTTGAATTTGTTAGTCACCAAAGTGGCCAAATTTGTAAAGTTATTTAATTCCAAATTAATGATTATTTCAATTATACTTGGTTGGAATTAAATGTATCTTGAATTTGTTAGTCACCAAAGTGGTCAAATTTGTAAGGTTATTTAATTCCAAAATTAATGATTATTTTGATTACTCATAGAATAATGGATGCTAAATTATATGGTTATTGGTTTATGAGTAATTGAAATTCATTGTTATAAGGCATTTATGGATCGCCCAAAGGTTGATTAGTTGTTCTTATAATTAATGAATATAATTGTAGGCGATTTGTGTGTATCATTAGTTTTATTTATATGCCCAAAGGAAATAGATACTACTAATTGGTGCATATTTAATTGCCAAATAATGTTAAAATTTTATTAGCATCATTATGTTTGTATGTTGTGTGTTGATGTATCACCCAAAGGAGAACATCAATATACATTGACTATTATCTGAATGAATCATATGTATGACATGTATTTTATGTCTCAAAACACTTATGTGAATTTTATTATGTAATACATGTTTTGAATTCATTGGATTCTTATGTATCATTTGAGCCAATTTTAATGGGCTTAACTTCTCTGACTGAAATGAGCAAGTCCAATTTCACCTCGGTGTTTTGGATCACGATCTTGCTATGTTGGAAGAGAAGTTTGTTACTATTATTGATGTTAGTAGCAATGAAGAGAAAGTTCATTATAAAACTTGGGAAGATCCAACAGACTCAGCCTAATGTTGATGAGAATGACTGTTGCAGACAGTATTACGACAACTCTCCCTAAAATCGAAAGTGCTAAAAAGTTTGTGATTAGTGGGAGAGCGCTCTCAAACAGCTGATAAGTTTGTTGCTGGGACATTAATGAGTACATTGACCACCATGAAGTTTGATGGTTCACGTACTATGTATGAATATGTCATTGAGATGACAAACATTGCAGCAAGACTTAAGACCTTGGGAATATAATGGTTGTGAATGAGAACTTTCTTGTTCAGTTTATTCTAAACTCATTATCGTCTGAGTTTGGCCTATTCTAAATGAACTATAATACCATGAAAGATAAATGGAATGTGCATGAATTGCACAGTATGTTAGTTCAGGAAGAAACGAGGCTTAAGAATCAAGGAAGTCACTTAGTCCATTATGTTAGCCACCAAGGGAATCAAGGAGCTTGAAAAGAAATTTATGAAGAAGCATGATAAAGGCAAATGGTCATTAAAGAACAATGACGACTCTTTGCAAATCCAGAAGAAAGGTATTAAAGGGCAATAATTGTCAATTTTGTGAAATTAAGATATTTCCAAAAAAAAAAGGATTGCCTAAAGTGTAAGTCTTGGTTCGAAAAGAATGGTGAGCTTAATGCTCATGTATGTTTTGAATCAAACTTAGCTATAGTTTTCCATGATACATGATGGATTAATTCTGGATGTATGACTCATGTTTCTAACATTATGCAGAGATTCCTTACCATGCAAACCATAAGCCCAAATGAGAAGTTCGATTTTCATGGGGAATGAAGTGAAAGCTCCAGTGGAAATAGTTGAGACTTATTGTTTAAAATGCAACACTGGACATCGTTTAGATTTACTGGAAACTCCTTATGTACCTAGTTTATCTAGGAATTTAGTTTCATTATCTAAACTTGATGTTACTGCATACTTTTTTAATTTTGGTAATGAATGTTTCAATTTATTTAAGCATAATCATCTCATTGGTACTGGTATCCTTTATGATGGTTTATATAAATTGAAATTAGACAATTTGTATGCTGAAACTATTTTGACTCTGCATCATAATGTTGGCACTAAACATAGTTTAGTGAATGAACGATCTGTTTTCTTGTGGTATAAACGTTTAGGTCACATTTCTAGAGAAAGGATGGAAAGATTAATAAATAATGAAATTCTTTCTTATCTAGATTGTACGGATCTAAATATTTGTGTGGGTTGTATTAAGGGAAAACAAGCAAAACATACAAAGAAAGGAGCTACAAGAAGCACTCAGTTTCTTGAAATTGTGCATACTGATATTTGTGGACCTTTTGATGTTAGTTCTTTCAGAAAGGAATGATATTTTATCACCATTATTGATGATTATTCACGTTACGGTTATGTCTACTTATTGCCCGAGATTTCTTAGGCAATGGATGCCTTAGAAATTTACTACAATGAAGTAAAATGGCAATTAGACATAAATGTGAAAATTATTAGATATGATAGAGGTGATAAGTATTACGGAAGATATGATGAAACTGGGCAACACCCAGGTCCATTTGCTAAGCTTGTTCAGAAACGTGCATTTGTGTGCAATACACAATTCCCAGTACACCACAACAAAATGGTGTATCAGAAAGGCATAATAGAACTTTAATGGATATGGTTAAGAGTATGTTAATCAATTAAACTTTACCCATATCTTTGTGGATGTATGCCTTGAAAACTATCATGTATTTGTTGAACAGAGTTCCTAGTAAGGCAGTTCCAAAGACACCTTTTGAACTATGGACAAATAGGATACCTAGTATAAGGCACCTGCATGTTTGGGGTTGCCAGGCAGAAATAAGGATTTATAATCCGCAAGAAAGAAAATTGGATGCAAGAACAATCAGTTGATATTTCATTGGTTATCCAAAAAAGTTAAAAGGGTATATGTTTTATTGTTCTAATCATAGTATGAGAATTGTCAAAATTAGAAATGCAAGGTTCATTGGAAATGATGAAATTAGTGGGAGTACAGTTCCACGAGAAATGGAAATTAAAGAAGTTAGAGTGTAAGTCCTTTTAGCTTATGCCTTTAACAATAAGGTGATTGCTCCTTCAGTTATTGCTACAAAATTAATGAAGAGGAGCAGCACAATAATGAACCTATTATGGAGGAACCACAAGAAGTAGCATTAAGATGGTCTCAAAGAGAAAAGGAGACCAGCTATTTCGAATGATTATGTGGTATACCTACATGAAACAAAAACAAACTTAAGCATTAATGATAATGATCCAATTTTTTTTTCACAAGTTGTAAGTTGTGATAGTTCTGAGAAGTGGTTAAATGCCATGAAAGAAGAGATAGATTCCATGAAACATAATGGTGTTTGGGACCTTGTAGAATTACCAAGGGGTTGTAAGAGAGTTGGTTGTAAGTGGGTCTTCAAGACTAAACGTGACTCTCATGGCAACCTTGAACGTTACAAGGCTAGACTTGTTGCTAAGGGATTTACTCAGAAAGATGGCATTGATTATAAAGAGACGTTTTCACCCGTCTCACGAAAGGATTCTTTCAAGATTATTATGGCATTAGTAGCCCATTATGACTTGGAGCTACATCAGATGGATGTGAAAACTGCCTTTCTTAATGGAGATTTAGAGAAGAATGTTTGTATGAACCAACCAATGGGGTTCTCAGTTGAAGGAAATGAACACATGGTGTGCATACTAAAGAAATCAATATACAGTCTTAAAGCAAGCTTCCCGCCAATGGTATTTGAGGTTTAATGATACCATTATTTCCTTTAGATTTAAGGAAAATACTGTTTATCGGTGTATGTATCTGAAGGTCAGTGGGAGTAAGGTTATTTTCTAATTTTATATATTGATGATATCTTGCTTGCAGCTAACGATCTTGGTCTTCTTCATGAGACTAAGAAATTTCTCTCTAGAAACTTTGAAGTGAAAGATATGGGTGAGGTAAGCTATGTGATAGGGATAGAAATATTCCATAATAGATCACAAGGATTGTTAGGCTTATCTCATAAAGTATATATATCGATAAAGTGCTAGAGAGATTCAAGATGGAAAGGTGTTTAACATCGCCTATTCTTATTTAGAAATGAGACAAAGTTAGTCTCACACAATGTCCTAGAAATGATATGGAACGAAAACAAATGAAAGTAATTTTGTATGCATCAGTTGTTGTTGCATCTGAGAGCTGAATTTGTAGTATGTTTTGAGGCTACAATTCAGGCTAATTGGCTGCGAAACTTTATTTCAGGGCTTGGAATTGTCGACAGTATTGCTAGGCCGCTGAAAATGTATTGTGATAACTTCGCAGCAATATTTTTTGTAAGAACGACAAGTACTCTAAGGGTGCTAAGCATATGAAATTGAGGTACTTTGTCGTGAAGGAAGAAGTTCAGAAACAAAGAGTGTCAATAGAATATATTAACACAAACCTTATGATAGTTGACCCTTTGAATAAGGGATTACCGCCCAAGACATTATAGAACATGTTGAAAGTATGGACATTATTATTATTGATTATCATTAAGTTTAATTTATCTTATGTATTTTTAGTGACACTCTGAGCTCAATTATGATATGTTTCTGATTACATGTTCTCTATGTTTGCATGCATGTTTGTGTTAGAGTAATGTTAACAGGTTTTGTCTTGAATGAAGACATTATGTTGGACCAATTATGTACTCCTAACTAATGGTCATATTAAGGAGAAGACTAATTTGTAGTATATGGAAGGGACTATATCGATTAGATGATGTACAACCGCCAAGACTCGAATTGGTTCCTATTCTTAATCATGAAATTATGATGTACCCAATGTATAGAACAATTTAGTCAATTTTAATGCGCATTATGTTAGTTAATCTATTTATTTATTTAGTCCATGATGTTTATTAATGTCACATGAGCCAAGTGGGAGAATGTAAGAATTAATGTCTCATGTGAGAGACATGTGACTTATGTAGGGACTAATAAGTAAATAATTAACGATTAAGGGTTAAATTGTAATTGGACTTAATAGGAGAAGTTTCTAGAACTAACTGCTACTTGATGGGAGTAGTGGTTATAAAAGGGACTTAATACCCACTAACGTGAAATAAGGTCCCCTTCCTGATCAGAAAGTGTTCTTTCTCACCCATAACCATCACGAACGGAGAGAGGCAGAAAAGAAAGGTCTAAGAAAGTGAAATCTTATTTCTCTCCTCTTTCAAAGAAAATCAAAGTGCACCGGAGAGAAATTCCTATAGAGAAAGGTACAAGTCTTCCTATGGAGAAAGGTACACATCATTATGTATTGTTGCTTATTGATTGTTTGTGAGAATCATAGGTTTCAAGATCCTGTTGTTTCCTATCATTGATAGTCTAGGAAACCCCTTAAGAATTTTTACAGGATTTAGAATCACAGGATTTAAGGATGTGACTTCTTTTTATTTAAATCAACGACTTCTCGTGCATCTATATTATAAAAAATCAAGTTATTTGAATTCTATAATAACATTTGTTGAAAAGACAATGCACTTTTCAGTAAAAGATTTGAAGGAATGTAATAATTCTGCACTTTTTGATGAAAATATAGATTTGTATGTAAAATATGTAATTTTCGATAAGATATATTCAATTAAGTATTTTCAAAAATGATTTCAATAAAATAAAGAAAGACTTATAGAAAGATAAACAATTAAATGTAGAAGAAAGGGGTATAGATAAAAGAAGGGATCATAGGAAAAGGAGTCATAGGCGAAAGTAGAATCAGAGATGAGAAAAACAATTGCATTGGAATAAGAGATGAGTTAGATCATACACTTTTCTCAAGGAACCTGTAGCCATTTTGATATGTGATGTGATTGGTGTTATAGAGATTGTGTAAGTGTTTCTAGCCAAATGAATTGGCTTGAGGACTTCCTATTTGTAGATTTTCTAGTTTAACAACCAAATGATATGATTTTGACACGTTTACATTGATTCATATCTACAATTTTGACATCTGTCTTCAGAGTTTTGAATTTGATCTATCAAAAACTATCTTCAGACTGCTTTTCGATGACACTTCTGAGAAATAATTGCTAAAAACATTTTTGAGCACCTTCTGGGAAATAACACTGAAAACTATTTTCAAGTACTTCTCTAATAATTGCTACTCGAATCCTTTCACCTCAAAATTTACTCGATGCTTGGTTTAAAAAATTTTCAAGATCTTCATAGTGCCTCTCAACACTTAGTCATTTTTTACTTCAAAGCTCATCACATCTTCGAAGGACATATTTTCAAGGAGACTACTTTTCGAGGGGACTACTTTTCGAGGGTGACATATTTCAAAGAATTTCAATACTAACGATTGTACCTCGAAAATACTTCCTTATGCCTTCTTCATAAAATAACGTAATCAAACTTTTCATTAAGATACTTTTTGATGTCTCATCAAAAATACATTTTATAAATTTTACTTGGCACCCCTAACACCCTTACATGTTTTTCAATCTATCAATTAGAAAAAGTGAAAGTAATTGAGATCAAAATAGACTTATTTCTTTCTCCCCTAATCACACAAAAATAAACACATATTTCTTTCTCCCCTGTTCACAAAAATAAAATAAAATTAAGACATATTTCTTTCTCCCTGGTGTGTGTTGTGTGAATTTGAGTTATGTTTCAATTGTGTGTAATTTTAGTTTTATGTTTTTTAAATTAATTAAATCTTTCTAAGTTTAAAATTATAATAAATTACATATGTCTCCCCTCCTTTTGTAAAGCCTACACATGCATCCTCTAAGGTTTAAAGAAATTAAATATGTCTCCCCTTCTTTTGTAAAGCCTACACATGCATCTCCTAAGGTTTAAGGAAATTGCATATGTATGATGTTTCCCTTCTATTTTTAAAACCCTCACAAATACCCTAAGTGTCGTCTAAACATTTGACAGTAACAAGTCACATGTGTCGACAATTTTGATTAAAAGAAGCTAAAATATGTTTTTCGTCCTCATATGAAAATGCTTGAATTTCGTCACTCAAAAGAATTTGTCTATTTTTCATCCTTGCAAAATTTAAATCAAATACTTTTTGGCCCGAACCAACATCTGAACCTATGTGCATATTATTATAAAAAGTGTCAGGATTTTCAACTTTTTTACATCAGTTATATGTATAAAAAATGTAGAAAATTTGAAAAATCTGATACCTACAACATATATGTAGGTTTGGTTGTACCCAAACCTAATTCGAGGCCAAAAAGTAACAAATTTAAATTTTGTTAAGACTAAAAATAGACAATTTTTTTTGCAGTGACAAATTTCAAATATTTTCATATTTATGAGGAAGAAAAACATATTTTATCTTTTTTTTTAATCAAAATTAGCAACGCACATGACTTGTTACTGCCAAATGCATAGACAACATTTATGGGATCTGTGTAGGTTTTAAAAACAGAAAGGAGGTGTGTGTAATTTTCTTATTAAACATCTTGGGACATATGTAATTCCCATAAACCTCATGGGAGGTATATGCAGGTTTTACAAAAGGAGGAGAAGCATAGGCATGTGTAATTTGCTTAAACATCAGGGAAGGCCTGTGTAATTTACTTTAAGCAATATATATTCAGCAAAATAAAAATAGAAATATTTAACAATTGTTAGAATGCAAATAAAATCAAGTAAATAGAGAGGTAGTGGGGTAATGGGTATTAATAGTAAGGGGATAATTGAATTTTTACACAATAAATAGAATTCTCATCATAGATAAATCCGTGTTCTCATCTTCTATCATGGGAATCAGATCAATAAAAAAATCAAAAGAAGCATGAGAATCTCATTTTCCTAAGAATAAAATATACTTGAGAGAATCTTTATTTTTATGATTACCTTCTAACAAACATTTCGTCTTCATATTCTCGAGAATCCATCAAGATTTTGTGAAACAAACACCCCCTTTGTAATATTGATCATTTTGGTCCTTAAACAGGTAAATCGGTAACAATTTAGTTCTTGAAAGAATGAAAATTCTGATTTAGTCCCTAAATGTGTAAAAATTATCACAAGTCTTGTTATACAATTTAATAACAAACAGGTTCTTGAACTTTACAACTTAATGTCAAACTGATCCTTGAATATTAAAGTTTAATGACAAAATGGTCTCACGAAAACTTAACAAAGTATGTAATTGTTGTATTTTTTATACATTCAAAAACTAAATCAGGATTTTTTTATCTTTCACTAACTAAATTGTCACTAATTCACATATTAAGGTATTAAAATGATCAATTATCCTTTTTTAATATAAATATTCTACTTAAAATCCTTAAATTCTGATATTTTTACTCAAATTTTTACAAATTAAATCAATTAAATTATTTTTTAAATTCTCTTTTACATAATATTTACCAACAAAAAAAATAATGTTTAACCCAAAAAAATATATTTTTCTCCTCTTTAAACCTTAATCTTACATTCTATATAAAAAAAATCCTTCAGTTTTTTCATGTGGAAGAAATTATGATTAAATTTGTTTGATTTTAAAAGAAGAGCTTAATTATTTTAAAAGGAACTTAAAAAAAATTAAAATTACGCACAATACAAACAAAAGGAACTAATAATCTAATCAACAATTAAGCATTTTTCAGAATAAATTACGTTAGTCTCTCTTCTATTTTCTATTTTTTACACATAACCCTTCTGTTCCTAAAACCTATACAAAACATTTGTTAATTAATTTTTAAATTTGTTGCTCTTCAACATATAATCTTCATTTCTTGTATAAAATTGCCAAAAATAATTTTCTTCTTCTTTTTGTTTTATATATTTTGGCTTATTACACAAATCCTTCTATTTCTTTTTTAGGTAACCACCCTAATTAAGGCTTTTCGCTTTCCATGAGACTTCAAGGTATATAAAATATTATTCCTTAATCTAAGATTTCACACTTAAAGTTTTTCATCCTTTGATATATTCTGGGAGGGTCAAACCAAGTCCTCTCTAACAAACTTAACATGTGTTTTCAACTAAACTAAACTCATTGAGTAAGCCTTCTATTTCTTGAACAATACATTACAATCAAATCCTTCTACCATGCTAACAATTGGAAATTATTATATTGTTTTTATTAAAAATAGCATAGACCAAGCTTTTACACAAAGTGTAACACCCCTAGCGAATACTCACTAGAATGAGAAAGATCTAGAGATTGTGCAGGTATGAAATTGTAGAGTTGATGATAAGTTGATAACATAAAGAAATTAATTGACACTACCTATACCAATAACATGCATCTACTTTTTAGATAGCCTATCACTTAAGAACTTCATAGGTCAGTGTGTTTGGCTTGGAGCAATTGTGAGATGAGTGACCTTAAGTGAAATTTCCCAAGAAGCGTGTGAGTGAGAAAAAAACATACTGAAAAGTCTCGTGTTGGTTTGTAGGAGCAGTCAATGATCCTAAAAGCAATCAATGATCTTGAACGTCACAAGTGGTATCAGAGCTAATTGTCGACGTTTCAAAAAGGAATACTTGCAGAGGGTTCTGGCTAATGAGAAAATTAATTGAGTGAAGTATCACCATGTGAAGTATTGTAGAGTGTGAGTTGTCAAGATGTCGACACTCAAGAATGTTACATAATGGTGTCAGAGCCAGGTTTCTCTCCCAGTATGGTGTGGTTCGAGGACAAACTAAAGAGGAAGCTAGTGGGCATGTAACACTACGGGTAAATACACACCAAAATAAGAGGGATCCATAAACTATACAGGTATGAGACTATATAGTTGAAGATAACTTAAAAGGAATTAATTAGTATTACCTATACCAATAAGATGCATCTACTTTTTGGTAGCCTATCACTTAAAAACTCCACGATTAAGTATGTTTGGTTTGGAGCAATAATGAGATGGGTGTTCTTTTGGAAAGTTTCCCAAGAAGCATGTGAATGAGAACAAAACATGTTGAAAGGTCTCGTATTGGTTTATAAGACAGTTAATGATCTTGAAAGTAGTCAAGCGTTACAAGTTATATCAGAGATGGTTGTCGATGTCTCAAAAAGGTTACCTATAGAGGATTATGATCAATGGAGAGTTTTGACCAACGAGAAAGTTGAGTGAATTGTCATCATGTTAAGTGTCGTAGAATGTAAGTCGTTGAGATGTCAACACTTGAAGATGTTACACAGTGTGTACTAAAGCTTAGTCTACCAAACATCTTTTGCAGTAACAAGCTAGAAATTTACAAAAACAAAAGAAATTCCACAATCAGAACAAAAGAAAATGCTCACTTTGTTGAGTTCTAAAACACCTTCACCCATCACCATCATGCCTTTTCCATGTTCAACATCATTGTTTCCTCCTGGTTCTATCTCTACCATGACATTATCATTATATTTCATGTTGTATGAGAGCACTCAGCACTCACTCACTATCCACCACTGCCACCAACTTTGTTATGAATTTTGATCCCTATGTAGCCATAGTTATGGTGAAATAGTGGTAAGCTTGCAAGCCATGCAGGGCAATTGTGTTGCCCCAGGCAATACACGACCAGTCGTCATATCCTTACCAAACACACCTCAATATGTGGCTTCATCTTGTGTATACTACTACATCCCACAACTAGAGAGGTTGTCTAAATTATACCATACATTGCCACACTTATGCTTTGCTTGATAGAGAACATGGAAATAGAGATGGGATATTTAAATTAAAATAGAAGGGAGTATATAAGGTGTAGAATTCATATGGGATTAACACTATTTTCCCTCTATTTTCTTTTGTCTCCCCTCTATTTCCCTTGCCAAAAAAAACATACATGCCTGGACAATAGAATTTTTAAGAGAATGTTTGTTTCACATACTATTTCTTTAGTTCCAAGAATTTTTTCCCCAAGAATATGACATGGGAATGTTATTCCCAAATATTTCAAAAAAATGTGTGATACATCTTATAATAATTATTTCATTACCTCATAGCAAACGTGAGAATAAATTTTTCCAACCTCATAATCCAGGAAATAAATAAATAATTCGTGAAACAAGCACTACCAAAATTAGTATGAAAATTAAATTAAATTATAATTCCATATCCTCTAAAAACTAAAAATTTGAGGTTTATTTGGTTCTTGTTTTTGAAAATTATATTTTTAAAATATTATTTGATAAAAAATATTTTTTTAGAAAACTATTTTCAAAATTAATATTTCATTTTCTGTTACTCTTTACATTTTTACTCCTCTTATTTCTCTTTTGTTAAACAATTACCTAAAATTTTGATAAAAGTTGTCCATTACTTTAAAATAAGAAATAGTTTTATATTTTAATCTTATAATATAAAGTTATAAACAAGAACAAGATAATAAAAAAAATAAAAAGGAAGATTTGTTGGTACATCACATGTACTGGACATGAATTGTCATTGACTTGTGTACCTCTAGTACAGCAGGCTTATCCAAGTCGTTTTCATAATGTCCTTGTTGGATGGGCTGCCTACACGAGAGTTTTGAAAAACTACAAATTCATTGTCAGACTCACAAATGCAATGAATTTACCCAACTTTCTGTTCATTTTGCACAGTAACTACCAGTACTTTTATTCTAGTTTTAAACTATTGTGATATCATTTATATAATTTTTTTATAATACTTTGTAATTATAATTATAAAAAATATTGGACCAATTTGTTTAAATTTATTTATTAAAAAATACTTATTTTAATAAAATAAATAATTTTCTATTTAGTGTGTTTGTCTGTATTACTTCTATTAAAAAATAATTTTCTACTTATTTTTATAAACAAATCTTTTCTTATTATACAAAATATGAATTCTTTTTATTCTATATCTAACCATTTTTTGATTTAACGTGGCTTTATTTTGAAGTATTCTCTTGTATCCTTTCCTCGGGTATCTTTTATACTTTTTTAATTTTTTGGAATAATGTTATATCCTGTTATATTTCTTAGTATTTTATCAAAAAAAATATTGAATAAAAATAAATGCATTTAAGACTAGGTTAATGATGACAATAATAGTTTGAAAAATTACAAATTCATTGCATTTATGATTTATCTAACTTTATATTCATTCTGTGCACAGTAACTACAGGAGACTTTGATTCTAGTCTTATACTGTTACTTATATAATTTTATAATACTTTTATAATATTATTTTTTGTTAAATCAATAATTTATTTTATACTCATAATTATTAAAAAAAATCAAGAAAGCAACATATGTATAGATTCTCCTGCCAATTATGCTCGTGAAATGGATGTGGATTTTCTTAATGTTTGAACAAACTCCTACTCTTTTGAGGCAGTTCCTATTAGCTGATTCTCTAGGAGTCTCCATCTTCTAGTTTTATTTTGTTGTAGTTCTGCTTTGGGCTTTTGTTCCCTTGAATGAAAAAAAAAAAAAAAACAAAAGACCTATAATTATTATACAAATATAACTTTTTTTTTATCAAACTATTTTGTAGATTTAACGTGGCTTTTATTTTGAATTATTCCCTTATCTTATCCTTTATATCTTTTAATACTTTATTAATTTTTAAAATATGTAATATCCTCTTACAATTTTTATTATTATTAAATAAAAATAATTTAACCTAAAATTTTAGAATTGAAAAAGAGATAACATAATAAGTTTTTATACTATCTGATATTTGATACCCATTAGATCATTGGTCAGATATTATATATGTTATTCTATTTTATGTTTGAGGTAGGTCAAATAATTTTAACTATCCTAATTATTCTATTATGTAATGCATTTTGGTTTCACATGCACATTACATTCTCCATAATCATGTTGGAATGCTAAAATGTGATTTTAGGTGAATTTTTAAGTGTTTGATTATGCGTTAAGAGATTGGTGTTGGGTAGTTTTTGTCTTGAATAATTTTTTTTATGACTTTACAACTAACTTGTTTTAAGTTAAATTGTAATTTGTGTCCTCTTAGCTTTCTAAATCCAATATTTTGATTTCTTGGTTTTTTGACTTTGGTTCATATGTTAGATTATTAACTAATAATTGTGATTAGTAGGATTATTAAGTTAATTATAAATCAAGTTTTTAATAGTTAATTTTTAATTCATCTATAATTAACTTTGGTAAAAGAAATTAATTTATAATTAATCTATTAACTCTACTAATCACTTATTAGTTAATAATCTAATGATGAATCAAAATTATCAATTTGTAATATTAGGGGAACCAAATGTTACAATTAAAAATTAAGGGGGACCTTATTGGTGGATTTAAGAAATTATGAGAACTAAAATTACAATTTAACCTTATTTTTGTAATAAAAAATACAATATATATCACATAACTTCAAATCAATTTTATAAAGTAATTCCTTTCAAATTAAATTAATTTTGCCAACATTTATTCAAACACAATCTATATCTTAGCCATAAAATGCATAGAGGACTTAATTGAAGGATTTATAATTAATTATCCTATTTTTAAATCTTTCTTAAGTTATGTTTGACAAGACATTTGAGTTAGTTTTTAACTTGTTTTACTAACTGACAAATTTGTTTGTTTGTTCGATAAATAAACTTTTTTAGCATCTTCTATTATTTTTTGAACTGTTACTTCAAGTAGTGTTTTTTAAAACATTAACTTCTAACTTTTTTTTTATCCTTAATATATTTATCAATTTTCCTGATTATATAAATCATGGTTTATTATTTTTATCTCATTTTATAATTTTCAGTTATTTCAACAACTTATAATTTAATAAGTTAATTTTTCAATTTTTAATTATATTTTCATATTTCAGTTAATTTTGTTAAACATTGTCTTATTTTTCTTCTGTATTTCTCTTTTTTTTTTTTATTTTCTATCTCAATGTGATGTATACATTTTAAACAAGTATCAAATAATATGTTTTATCTTTTATTTATAACCAAAAACAAAAGAGAATCAATAAGGAAGCATCCTTTGACATAAGGATTACAAGTTTGGGAGAAGTATTCTGTCTATATTCTTTGTAAACAAAAAAAGGGACAAAAATCAATAAATTGGCGTTAATTCATCAGAAGTCATAACCCTAATAATAGATACATTATATAAGAGTTGACGATAAAAGAATGGTTCAATTCATTGGATACCCTTAACCACTATGGATTTGCTACTAAAGTTCATCATCAATCGAGTTGTTGAATAAAATCATAAATGCTTCTCTTATCAAACAGGGCATGGATATTTTTTGTCCGTGGTCAATCTCTCTCAATGGCAAAAATAA
Source organism: Glycine soja (assembly GCF_004193775.1). NCBI lineage: Eukaryota > Viridiplantae > Streptophyta > Magnoliopsida > Fabales > Fabaceae > Glycine > Glycine soja. The sequence continues at coordinate 14,641,378 of NC_041015.1, forward strand.
TACTTCTTCTATTTCATAATAACTGTCGTATAAAAAATTATTTTAAAATAATTATCATTTTAATTTTTTAAGATAACATTAAGTTATTTTTCTCGACTTATATTTTTTTATAAAATTAATTATATGTGTTATAAAAACAAAAAATAAATTAATAATGATAACATTAGTATTATAAATTTATTATTATTTATTTTTATTAATTTTTCTTAATCTATATAAAATAACTTATAAAAATAATTGGACCCAATAACATTTTGGCATAGCAATAACAATAATAATCTTGCTGATTAGATAATTGGATTTTATGCTCTGGAGAATCCATTAACCAAAGCTATCCAATTTCCGTTGAAATTAAACTAGTGGCCCGCAAGTGGGGCTTGTTTTCCAGGCTCAATTTCCCTGTTCCTGTGTCATAGCAAGCAGTGCCAGAAACGCAAAGGGAAGCTTCGTAATTTGAGGAGCATGAATGGTTGCTTTACACAAACAATGCATGTGAAGGTGCATGTGCCATTTTGAATTCTATAACAATATTACCCATTTGATGATGATCCTTCCCATCTTTGAATTTCCGACCACATGCACTTATCTTAATTAGTCAATAAATTATTTAAATAACATCTGACAATTAGCAAATTCGACCATTAGTAATCTAAGATCACCTCTTACATTTCTATGAACTTCTTTTAGAATGGGCACGAGGTAATCATGTTTAAATCATAAAATTATTATTGGTAAGAAAAAATCTTTTCAAATATTTAACACATTTATATATAGAATTTGAAGACTAAATAATTGATCAGATGAAATAATCTCACATCAATTAATTTATGCACTCATGATTTACATTTCCATGGACTTAACTGTGAAGTTCTAATTAAAACAACTACATAATATTTAAAAAAGATGTTAGAAAATTAATAAAAGTAAATGAATATTTTTCAAAATAAACTGAATGAAATGCACGCGCACAAGGACACGAAAGTTCCAAGCTTGTGCAAACGCAGCCTCCACGATTCACAAATTATACCGCAAGTTAGTCTAGTACAGCTACAGAATTCACTGTTCACTATGGTCCCATTGTCCCAACTTGAACTCTTCAACAGCAAGCAAATTTTCCATACGTGTGTACAACATCATAATAAAGGGATGAAGAGTCGGATTTCAAATTTTATCTTGCAAAAACTCCTAAATTTTCTACAAAAAAAAATCTATTAAAAAAAGGGAGGTCAATTCTTCAGCCCATGATAAAGGGATGAAATTAGTGCTTTGTGGGTTGTGAAGTGAAAATCAAGAATTTAAATCCTGAAGGGGAAAAAATCTTAGCTGCAACAGTGTAATTGTTTGGGAGATGAAATTGATGGAGGAAATAGAAGAGAGAATAAATATAAGTTATTTATTTGGGTGAAGGTAACGAGAATTGGAGAGAGGTGCTAAGTATTGTTTTTTAATGATTCCTAATGTTAAATAATATTCTATATAAATATAAAGCATATAAAATTATTTTTATAACAACAAATTTAAGATTTATTATTTTACTATTTTACTATTTTCCACTTATAATTTTGTTTTCCAACTCTCTTTGCTTATTATCTAATTTTCATCTTATTTCAACTTTAATTCCCACCCTGATATTTCTGACTCCTTCCCCTAATTCTTTTTGCTTTCACTTCCTTGTTTCCAATGAACTCCAAACAATGTACAAGACTTCATACAGTCTGAGTAGGTAGAAATTTCGTCCACTAGGATACTAAATCTATTTATTAAAAAGACTTCCTTACGTTTTAACCTTAATCTAGATGTATTAAGCTTCTCCATATGGATATAATGAGAACGCGATAATTGCTAATAGTTCCAAGTAGTAAGTACAAAGGGGATAATCAAAGTATAGAGAAATATATATCATCACATCTGTTCAAGCAACTAGGAATGAGACTGAATTTTATTTATTTCATTACATTTCATAACATACAGCACAAGGGCAGGTATGAATATCATTAGACAATAAGGAGGTGCAGTGCCAAGTTCAAAAAAAATGAAGCCTTAAAAAAACTAGGACTTGGTAAAAAAACACAACCCTTCCCAAAGGGGAAAAAAGGTCGTGGTTATGGCAGACCTGTATAACTTGCTGCCACAGCCAGTCCCTAAAAACAAGGCTTCATAACACCGAACTTGACAACTGCAACCACGCTAATAACAGCACATGACACTGCAACTTCTAACCTGCCCTGTGAGTAAAACTGATACCCAAACATCATGTGAAGAACATAGTTCAAACACATGAAACATTTGGTAAACAAAGACTGATACAGTGGTACAGCTAGCTGTAAAAACTTAGAAAACTAAGACACACATGGTGGCAAAACCAATGCAAAGCTGAGCTAAAAACATCAGGTGCCAACACCAGTAACAAAGATTCCTACACTCCAGAACCCGGTAGCTATGTTCTCAGATATGCAGCCATTTAAAAGGGGGCAAAATGGATGCCAAAAAGAACAGGCTTCCCATTGAAGGAACCTGCAAAAATGAGGGCTAAATGACTGCACACTCCGGTAAAAAGGAACCGAGTCACTGGACGATGAAGACCTGTTAAGGACCTAAAAAACTACTGTGCAACACTGAGCATAACAAGCTTCCTGCTGATGTGATCCTGGCCTAAATTGCAGTGAGATTAGTTTTTCTTTCAGCTCAGGAGAGGATGTCACACCTCCAGAGAAGCTCCACAAGTGTGTCAACCGTACTGCTGTTGATTGCATTGCAGTGCTGGATGTTTAGTCCCAAAAGGGTGTGACCCAATTCTCTCAACGCAGGCAAGCTCCTGTCTGAGACCAAAGTGCAACCTGACAAAGAAAGAACTTGCAGATTAATCTGTTTAGCATGTGCCAGGGCTTCAATCCCAGCATCGGTTATAGCACACTTGGAGACATCGAGATCACATAGCAATGCACAGTTTTCAGCAATTGCCATCAAGCTAGCATCACTGATGTTTTTGCAACCATCAAGGTTTAGATTCTCAAGAGTCCAACCATGCAGATTGGCCAAGGACGAAACTACTTTATTGGTAACGTTTGTGCAACCACTAAGGTTCACTTTAACCAAACCAGCCTCGGAACTCTCAAGGAGTGGAAGAAGCCCTGCATCTGTCACTCCCTCGAGTCCACTCAATTCAACATGCTGAAGCTGAGGGCACAGCTTTCCCAATACAGAGAGGGAGGCATTGCCAAATCCAGGGCAATTACTGATAGATAAAGACCGAAGTGATTCACATGGAGATACTGTTGGCAACACCAAGTTCAGATCTTTGATCCCGTAGCAGCTCACCAAAGAGATAGCCTTCAATTTTGCACCACAGTTAAAAAGGACACCAAAAAACCCAAGTTGGGTAATTCGGTGGCACTCTTCCAATCGTAGGCTCTCAAGTGATGAAGCAGCCTTGGCAAATGATATCAACCCATTGTCTGACAGAAATGCACACTTGTGAAGGTGTGCAATTTTCAGATTTGGACAACCCTTTCCAACAGCTTCAAGCCCAATATCTGTTACTCCTCTGCAAGATGCAACTGTAAGTGATTTTAGCTTCTGCAATCCATTACCATTACCCATGACCCAGAACCCCCTCTCACTGACATTTGGGAGGCAATTAAGGACAAGATCAGTAACTGACTTGCCATAATGACCAATAACAGCTAGAGAGAGATCTGAAACAGTCAGTGCCTGGAGCTTCACCTTTGTTAGAAACAAAGAAGTTGAAGAAAACAATCCTGCAATTCCCTGATCACTAACACCAGAGCAGTCCTTGATGGATATGAACCTTAGATTGGAGCACAACTTCCCAATAGCTAGTAGACCTTCATTGCCAATGTTAGGGCAAGATTCCAATGACAACTCAGTCAGATTCTGGCAGTTCTTTGCAATTGCAACCAAAGCCTTATCAGTAATTGCGGGGCACTTGCAAAGATCAAGTTTCTCTAGTTGGTGACATCCATTTGCAATCTCAATAAGGCCCTCATCACCAACGGTAGCAACGTTCCATAGAGAAAGAGCCTTCAAAGAAGGGCATCCACGAGCAACAGCCTTGAGACCATGACTAGTCACCCCACAAACAATGTTGCTTCCACGGATTGAGAGCTTCCCCAATCCTCCTCGAGATGAAGTCCCAACAGCTATGGCAGCCAGTCTAACATCTGTTGCCTTCTTTCCTTCCAAGCTTCGAGAGAGGTATCCCTTACCTCCAAATTCTACATCATCACCCTCCTTTTCAGGGTTCTCTACTGTGGTATTTTTGTTAACAGAGATTTCACTTTTGCAAATACTGCTTAGAAGCATAAGCCAGCGCTTGGAAACACAGGCACATGCACTCCTGTCTTCGCCAGCAGGCAACCTTCTAAAGATCTCAAAGAGACACTCATCTGGCAAGGCTTCAATAGAGGTTTTCTGCTTTTGCTCGAACCATTCTCCATCAAAAACGAATGGAGCATTGACACGCGATCTCTTCCGAGGAGGAAAGTATACATCAACTTGAGGGCCAAGGGACAAGAAGAAACTTGCTTCCTTGGGGTTGGCGTATATTGATCCCATAGGGCAAAAATCGTCAACTCCTGAGAACCCAAACATATGCACAATGTCAGGAAAGCACAAATTCAACACAAACCTAACATATCCAAGTATCTATCCATAAATGAATTTTTTTAACAAACAATAGAAATCCTAAAATGTCTAAGAACCCCGTTGCATCCTCTGAAGCCAACACCAGGTTCAGATCAACTTTCAACATACAAAACAAGATCATAGAACAAAATCCAAAACTCCAGCAGAGACCAAACAAAATCCTTAAAAAAATCTATTTTCCAAGCTAAATTATCTTACTATCTCATCTAAAAATTAGACTATGAATATATTTACATCTCTTATCAGCTCCTCTAGGTAATCAAAACGATTCATACATAAAATCAGATCACCAGCATACATCAAACAAAATTTCAAACGCCCAATTCAAAATCCCAAATCTTTACTAACCGTCTACCGCACATGATCATCAATGACCCGGAAAAAATTAACAAAAACTAAGGTCAACCCATGAACTTTTTTCCCAAAAATAATTAAAAATAATACCATCACCAAATAACAACCTTCTAAGTACTACAAAATCTTAACCTAAAAAACTAAAATCCACAAACTTTTGGGGCAAAACGAAAGACCCATCATATAAATCGGATAAAAAACGCTCGGAATCGACTAACTCACCGGAAAAGCCGAGAACTTTGGACATGGGCACGGATGAATAAGACCCGGGTGGTGAAATCTGCAGTGTTCCCCACGAAAGAACCCTCGAACGAGAGCAAAAAGGAGAACGAAGAAGAAAAGAACGAAGGCTTCGATGGCGGTGTGTGATTGTTGTTGAGAGCAAGAACGCATGAGAGAAAGAGAGTAATAGAAGAATTAAGGTTTGAATCCGCGGGAACCCTAATAGATAGGGCAAAAAAAAAGAACAGAGGAAAGAGAGAGAAAAAGAAGAGTTGGAGAAAAAATGAATGAAGGATTAGTGTTTGGGAAAAGGAAGGGTTTTATTGCATAGGGAAATAGATTCCCGTACACTGAACGGTTTCCTACATGCAATGTATCTGTGCATAGTGGGGTTTTTTTTTGTAATATTCTTTTTTCCCCACCACCACCAAAAACCAGAAACCAGAAACCGGTTTGGCTCGTGGGTTTTATTTTTTTCTCTTTTCTTTATTTTCTTAAAATTATGAGTTGATTTTAATGTTCATTTATTTAATATGAAAAGATGGTTTGTACTATTTGCCTTCTTTATAAGGGTAGTTTTTGCTTTTATTGATGATTATGATAATTATGAATATATTGTTTTTAACCTTTCTTTTGTAAACCTGTAATATGAAATGTAAAAGGTTAAATGAGAATATTTTTTATTAAAATTTGTAAGAATAAAAAAATATTTGAGATTTTGTTTGGAATTAAAATAATATTTATATTTTAACTAGTAGTTAAAATATCACTTTATATTTATTTATTTTTAATAAAAATATAGGGCAGAATTAAAATTTTATTTGATAACCATTTGTATAGAAATTAAAATAGTTATATCCAATAAGATACAACCAGAATATTTTTAAGAATTTTTATTTCTTTGAAAATAATTTATCTTCATAAAAAATTAATTCTCTTACTTTATCTTTTTTACTTTTATTTTTAAATTACATTTTAGTATTTTTTTTTAAAATGAAAAATAATCTTAAATTATAATTTATGTGTTCAAATATTTATTTAATATGAATTTTAATCATAATATATTTGTATATTCAAAATTATTTATTATTAGAAATTTTAGTTATATAAAATAAAAATTTATCATGTGCATTACACATACTAAAATACTATTTACTATATAACTTTTAAAAATTGAATAGAATGTAGCATTTGTATAGTTACTAATAAAAATAGAAAATATTTTTTAAATTGAGAAAATTTTTGAAAAGAAAAAACAATCATGCTTTCTTCAGACAATAAACTCATTTTCCCAATTATTGGGTTTTTTTTTCTAAAATGATAAGTATATTAAAAAGGTACACCCCCAAATTTATCTTATAAATATAAATATTTGATCAGGACATCAGTGTTTGAGTTTGTCCAATATTAGATACTAATATTTTTAAAAATGAATAGAATGTAGCATTTATATAGTTATTAATAAAAATATAAAATATTTTTTAAATTGAGAAATTTGTTGAAAAGAAAAAATAATCATGCTTTCTTCAGACAATAAACTCATTTTCGCAATTGGTGGATTTTTTTTTTCTAAAATGATAAGTATATTAAAAAGGTACACCCCAAATTTATCTTATAAATATAAATATTTAGAAACTTTAATCCAATCATATACTATATACTGACTCACTCGTAAGATTAAGGATCGGTTTGTTTAAGATTAAAAAAGAAGTGTTTCTATTATAAAATAATTTAGTGGTTATTTTTTAAAGAAAAATGTGATTATCTTTTTTAAAGGAAATTGTTATTTGATGAAAAAAAACTTCAACAAACGAACCAAAATTAGATCAATAATTTATCAACTCAAACTACCGTTGGCTTCCCATGCATTTTGCTCGAACTTAAATTTACTAATGAAAATATTGAGTTTCTAAGCTAGGAGAACTATCTCCATTTATATTCAATTATATCTCAAGCAAGATAGTCTTATAAATTAAAGATACTTGTAAGAAATCATAATAATTGAATTTAGGTTTCTTATAATGGAAAATAAAATTTGACATTTAAATTTATTAGTGGTGTATTAATTCAGTTATCAAAAAATAAATTTTTAAAGAAGATTTAAGGAAAATTTGAAAGAATTATATTAATAATTTTATGATAATTATTATTTATGATTTTTTTATTAAAAATTGTACTTAATTCAAAATTAAGCTAATGAATAAAATCTTATATAATAAGTTATTGTTAAACAAATAATTAATTATCTAAATTATTTACTGAATGCATTATTATAACATAAGCAATTACAGAATTGACTAAAAGGAAACCTTTTTCTGTTGTTGCATAAAATAACTTTTTTTATTGAAATTAACTTTTAAACATGTTAATAGTAAAATGTCATAATGTTTCTTAGCACCGAATTCGTTGTTGATATTGAATTTACTTTTGTGGACCATCATCACTGTAACTGATAGTGGTAACTTCATAAGGGGGTGTGTAATTATGGAGAGATTTCAAGAAAATTGCGTATTCAAATCACTTTGAAAAGCATAGAAAAGCAGTTCATGAACCTGCAATGATGTATCTATCCCCCACGTTAACATCCCTTTGAATTTGAACCACAATGATGTATCTATCCCCCACGTTAACATCCCTTTGAATTTGAACCACAAATCTATGATACCCAACTTGGGACGCAGCCAACTCCTTTTATGCGTTACCACGGGACAAAGCGACAAGCCCAACCCATCACCACAAATGATTCAATGCAAGTATCAAGGAAGTTATTTACCAAATTATTCATTCAAGTTCATGCCCCTAACTATTCCTTAATTAATTTGAATTGCCACTCACCGGCCAACTGTAGAACCTTGTTTAGGTCAAAAAAAGAGTCATGTTCTCATGTTACTCCCACAAACAATTTTCAACAAAATCTATAAGAATAATAGTAATAATTTTTTTTGAAACTATAAATATCCTTCATAGAAGAAAATTATGCTTAACTAAAGTAGAATTACTATAGATAATAAAAAATTTAAATATTTAATATAATTATATAATTAAGACTCACTTAAAATTATTAATTAAATTGAAACAATTTTATGATAGTTAATATAGGTACTTAGTAATAATTATGACATTCTTTATTATTAAATAAATTTTGATTTTTCACATAAATTTTACTGAGTAAATTATCTCATTTTTGTTGTGATCTCATATTCATTGACGAATTCAGGATCATGAGTTAGTGGGACAAATTATAAAAATTAAAATCAATGGGTTTAAATATATAAATATAGATGAAATAAATTAAAAAATTGTAAGATTTTATCTGTAATTTTCTGTTAAAAGAACTTTTATTTGTGAATTTTAGAAAATGAGTGCACCCCCTCACTGCAACATAAGTCCACCAATGCTCACATTAACTAGTGATATAACAAAATTAAATTATTTAAGTGGGAGAATTTTTCACCTTACAATTTAATTTTATAGGATTAAGTTAAAGCTCAAAACTAATTTCTAAGATCGGGTCAAAGCATATCCTAACAATTATTGTTAGGCATCGGACCATTATTAGACTACATGTGAATATCAAGTATTGTAAACTCCACACTCAAAATATCTAATCCTTGACATGAAGGTTTAAGTTAAGCTCGAACAAAAAAAAAAAATTAATAGTATCAGAACTTATCCTAGTGATTGTTGTTAGGCTTATCAGGCCATCGACTATCAGGTTGTTAACAGACCACTCTCAAATGTAAAGTCATGCAAACTTCTGTAGAAGCATATGTGATATAAAATTTTGATGATGCCAAAGATGAACACTATTCAAGTTTGATCCAAGTCAAGAATTAAGAAATTTAAGAAGAACGATGAACTTAGTCCATAGGATGTTAAAAGAATTTCTTAGATGATGTTGCACAGGTTTGGTTGAGGAAAATATCTTACAAAGCTTTTTAGTAAAACTCTATTTTCAAAATAAGATGTTTTTCTCTCTAGTAATCGATTACCATAGGATGTAATCGATTACACAATGGATGTAATTGATTACCAGAAGTTAAAACTGTTTTTAACAGCTTTTAGAAATTTGAATTTAAATTTTAAAAGTCTGTAATCGATTACAACAGTTGTGTAATCGATTACCAGACACGAAAAATTCAAATTTCAAATCTGAAGAGTCATAACTTTTCAAAAACTAACTGTGTAATCGATTACCACATCTATGTAATCGATTACCAGTAAGGAAATTTTAAAAAAATAACTCCCAAAAGTCACAACTGTTCAAAAGATTTTTGAATGGCCACCAAAGGTCTATAAATAGGTGATTTGGGGTTCAGAATTAGAAAGAGAGTTTTTCAGAACTAAAAATTATCTTATCCTCTCAAAAGAAAGTCTTGGCAAAACACTTGCAAAATCTATAAGGATTCTTGTGTGTTCTTCATCTTGTAATATTCTTCTCTTCAAGAGAGAAAATATCTTCTTACTCAAAGCAAACATTTGTTGTTAAAGAGACTGTGAGTCTCTTAAGTTGTAAGGATTTTTGAACATAATGGAAAGGTGTCCTTGTGTGGTTCAGACTTTGTAAAAGGATTTTTACAAGATAGTGGAAATCTCAAGCGGGTTGCTTGGGGATTGAACGTAGGCACAGGGCGTGGGCGAACCAATATAAAAGTTTCATGCTTCAAGTGTCCAATCCTTGATGTGTGGGGGTGTGTTGGAGGTCCCATGTCGACTAGGAATATGGACACATTAAAGTATAAAGTGGGAATAACCTTTACCTTACATGTTGATTTGTAGGATTGAATTAGCCTCAATTACAAAATCTAATATGGTATTAGAACTTATCCTAGCGATTGTTGTTAAGCCTATTGGGTTGTTATCAAACCATCTATAGATGTCCAATCCTACAAACTCACACTCAAGATGTCCATTCCTTGACATGTAAGGGTGTTTTGGAGATCCCGCACAAGTGGTATGGCCAAAATAGAGTATCTAAGTGGGGCAACCCTCACTTTACAAACCAGTTTTATAGGATTGAGTTATGTTCAAACCCAAATTTTAAGATGGTACTAGAGTCTATCTTAGAAGTTGTTGTTGCCCCTATCTAGCCACCCACTATGAGGTTGTTATTGGACCATTAATACACTACAAAAAAAAATGTATTTCCGATGACCGAAATTCGTTGGAAACCTCGAAAGTCCATCGATAATTCAACATTTTTGATGGATCAAAATCCGTCGAAAAAATGGTCGTAAGAAATTTTAACCGATGAATTTTTAATATCCGTCAAAAAATTTCGACGGAAATATTGGTTGAAAACTTTTTATCGGAAAATTTCCAATGAATCATTTCTGTCGGAAAATCCGTCAGAAATGTTATTTTATAAAAAATTATTTATTTCATTTGTTTTTCATTTTTATTATTTATCATCAATAATTTAGCAATTATTCTTTATATTTATATTATTCCACGTCAAAATTTGAATTAACTCATATATGCAATTAATGAAATACTCAAATTAATAAATTCAAAACAGAATAAACTAGATCATTAAATTAAATTAAAAATAAATATAAAAGAAAAACACGATGTAATATATCAATAGTAATAGTAATTGACAATAGGTGGATTAAACAACCTACCTAGGCACGCTAAGGAAATTCTACCAACTTTTTAAATTCAATAATAATAATGATATTTTTATTTCATTAACAAATTTCAAGTACGTGTTTTAACTTTTATTATGTCATCCGTACAAAAAAATAATAGTTTATAAGAACTATAGTTAGAAAATTTAATGGAAAGATTTAGTTAAAAAAATTGTACAAATTAAATTAACGTAAATATATTTATAATCTCATGAATTTAATTGTTTTTGAACCTCAACTCAAATTTATAATAACTCATTAAGTCTACCCACTCACCAAACAGCCTAACATCTTGTCATTGGATCTAAACCTCACAAAAGGGAGGAAATAAGCTACACAATAAGTCTACCCCTATGGATTGGCTGTGACTGGAATTGATTTAGAAAACGACTATTTAGTTAAAAAAAATTCACTAACCTTCCCTATGATTAAGAAGAATATGGAAGTAACTAGTGTTTCCTGGTACTTCCGATCCTGCAAGAAAGAATATGGAAGTAACTATGTAGCACAAGCACTCAGAGACATATACAACAAGACATGGGGACAACCAAATTTTAAAAATTGCACGACAAGAACATGGAATATATGCCTATGTATAATTGGAAATTTAAGGAAAAGGATTCACGATTAATAAATCATATACAAGTTTCAATATTACAATATCTTGACATATGTCATCTATGTCAAATTGTGTGCCACTTTCATAACCATGCAAAAAATTGAACTATCGCCCATCGAATTGAAAATTACAAACTTTTAATTAGGAATATACCTCAGATCAGAGCTAAAATATAAAATTTAAATCCACATTTACAGAAGTTAATCTGAAACCAATTATAGCGGTATGCGTGCAATATTTAAGAATTAAGAAAGAACTTTCAAATCAAATCGCTGGAAAATAAAAAAAGTAGCATTTGCGCTGGCAAGCTGTTATGAATCCACCAAATAAAACAACTTATGCCCTTATCACAAATTCATTCATGCTACTCCTCATTAGAAATTAAGTTTACCAAATTCAGCATTGCCTCATCATCTGTCCATGTCATCTCAAATTACAAAAATCACAAGCAACGTGTAAGAGACTACTACTACTGCTGTTATATGTCCATAGTCCATATAGTTGAAATGCAATTGATAATTCAATGGTTCCTTAGTCCACCTTTCCCTTCCCCAAAAATAAATAAACAACAGAACCTAAAACAAACCACATGGGTAAGTTTAAAAAGGAAACATGATACCAGAGCAAGCTTGTCTCCTTGAGCTTGAAATTCATTAGCCAATTTATGTTGCGTGGGATTGATAAGGGTTGGGAACACGCGTGTTGTCTTCAACGTTAGTGTTGGAGTGTTTGTCATGTTGTTGTTGTTGATGATTATGCTCAAAGGGAAGGTCAATGCAGCGTGTGAGCTTGATAGAGGACATGCGAATGAGGGTCCGAGGATGCACAAATGTGGTCATGACGGAGGCTTGGCCACGACGGTGATGGCGGCATGCCAGAGTGAGTGAGTGACTGAGACGGACTGAGTGAGTGATCGGGACGGAGAAGAAAGTCTTGACGAGGTGTATAACTGGGAAAGCCACAAATGGGGGAGGAGGATACGAGACGGAGAAGGAGAAGAAAATCAGAGTGACTAAGAGACACTAGGGTTGGGTTGTTTTGTTTTGGGAATTTATATTTTCCAACAGAAATAAATCCGTCGGAAACATTTAAATTTCCGACGGAAATTAATCCATCGGTGATTTTAACTTCTCGACAGAAATATTGTCCATCGGTAATTCAAAAATTTTCGATAGAATTTAATCCTTCGATAAATTTCGTCAGTAATTTAAATATTTTTGACGGAAAGTTTTTTGTGGAAAATATTCCGTCAGAAATAACGGTTTTTCTTGTAGTGATAGATGTCTAGTATGCAAACTTCATGCTTAAGATGTCTAGTCCTTGGTGTTAAGGGGTATTAGAGATCTCACATCAACTAAAGATATATGATCAAATTAATGTATATAAATGAGAGACAACTCTCACTTTACAAGCTGATTTTTAGGATTGAATTAAACTCAAACCCTAATTCTAAAAATGTTGGAGATCCCACATAGGGTAATGATATGACCAAATTAAAGTATATAAGTGAGAGGTAATTTTCACCTTATAAATTGATCTTATAGGGTTGAGATGGTCCAAAGTCATCGTAAAATCGTATCAAAATCTATCTTAATGACTGTTGTTAAGTTGGATCACCCATAGATGTTCACATTGAAGATCAAGGACTAACGCAAGTATAAGCTTACACGGGTAGCCACCCCCCTAAAATATAAAGCCTTCTTAATGTGTTCAATTAGAAAAATAAATCCGCCCCCTTGAACTAGCCCAATACACATAAAAATTCCACCATTTAACTGTTTTCCCCTTCTTTATGCATATGGTGCATTGCTCCTCGACGTCTTCCACCCCTCATTCACTTAATTTGACTGTTAAAGGGACTTTTATTTTAAATTTTGATATTCTCAATTTTCAAATGATTTGTAATTGAAATATTTTACTTAAAAAAAATTAAACAAAAATAAATACACATAGTACAACTTGCTAAATTCTTAAATTAGTCTTTTAAATGGACTGAACATTTTAATTTATGAAATTTTAAAAACTTCTCATTCATAATTTTATAAAATAAAATTTACCATGTGAAAAATTTTCACCTTTCCTACCATTTTTTTTATCTAGCTCTGGCTTGTTTGAGATTTTATATTAACTAGTGATATGACCAAATTAAAACATATAAGTGAAGGGTAACCTTATCATATAAGCCAATATTATTGAATTGAATTAGGTCAAAATCCAACTTGTGAGAATTTTATAAATATACACAGTAATAAAACAGTAATAATTATTGAAAAATGTATTATTGACATTTTTCATCTTATAAACATTGATAGTTATCATTTAGTCAGTCATGAGGTGAATATGTATCAAGAAATGATAATAATATGGCAAGAAAAATATAAAGTAAATTCAAATATACATTTTTAAGATCATTAATCTCATTTATTTTAATCTTTGATTTTTCTCAATTTTTATTTAATTTTTAATTTTATAAAAAAAATCACTTTAGTCCTTAATATCAAATTATCAATTAAAAATAAAGTATAATAAAATATAATTTTTTTGTAAAATCAGGAAATCAACGAGAATTTCAAAAGTTGATAAACTAAAGTAACTTTAACAACTTGTTTAGAGATTTATTCACAAAATATTTATATGAAATTGTGGAACAAAAAAATATTTTGACACATATATTGAGGTGTCAAAATAAGTTCCAAATCATGAAACAATTCAGTTGATGGATTACATGAGTTTTTCTTTTGGTGGTTTGATTTGGACTAGAAGAAAATATATCTTTTGTGATGAAAAAAGTTATCATTAAAAACTAAAAAATTGTCACTAGAAATATTTAATGATAATATTTTGATTTGTCACCCGTCATGACTAATATGTGAGTCATTATTATAATAGTGACAATATTTTTTGTTGTCACAAAAATATTATTTTATTGTGAAAACAAATATCATCACTAGTATTTTTATATAATCGTTACCAATGTTCGATAAGAGTTTATAATGATAAAATGATTAATGACAAAATGTTATTATTAGTGTCAATTTTTCGTCACAACTAATTACTAATTGTAATTAGTATGATTCTTATTATTATTTTTAAATAAAATATTTTCTTATTACCACTATATTATTTTTTAAATATACCAATAATGCATTAAAAATTATTTTTAAATGCTAAAATAAATATCATTAAAATAAAAGAAAAAAATTCAAATAAATCAAAGTTTTTATTAAAATATAACAAAGTCATTACATGTTGAACAATAAAATAAAACAATAATATCCAAATATACGTAAATCAAATACATTAATATAATATTTAGATTCTCATAAAAACAATAAAACCAATTACAAAATCTATAATATTAAAGTATTGATATAACAATAATAAGTAGTATCTTCATAAGTTTCAATCCCAAAATTATAATAAGTAATATCTTCGTGAGTTTCAATCCTGCAAATAAATATAGAAAAGAATAAATCAGATAAAAATTAAATAATTGGTATTTTGGTTTTAGAGAAATAATCACGTAATAAGTCATAAAAGAAAATATTCAATAAAAGAGATTTATATTACTAATATGAGTACTTGAGTTAGTAGGTGATTCAGAGGTCGATACTTCTTCCAATACGTCTACAATTTGGCATTTCACTTCATTTTCAAGATTTTGCTTCATTTGTTCTTGGATAGTTTCAATCAACTCCCGTTGGAATTGTACTTCAATATGAAGTTGGATAATGACATCCTCTTGTTTTTTTGTAATATTTTGTCAACTTTTACGTTTCCAGCTTCAAATTATTGGCTTGATTTTGTGCATTCCTAAGTTGATTTTGAATAATTTGTTTGTGTGAAAACTTTTTTGTTATTGGTGCACTACCAACACCTAAAGAATCGTTTGACTTTCTTCCTAATACCACATGGCAAAGTGTTCAACATGTGGTACAATAGATTTTGAAACCTCTTGATATATATCACCCACATCCTCCAAAACTTCCTATACAATATTCAAAAAATATGTATAATTTTCATAATGACATTAAAATCTTCTCATTACTAGTTGACAGATGGAAAGAAAAACATTTCACAAAAATATAACTAGATATGATATCATAATATAATTAATGTCTTTAATTCTAATATTGACATCAAGACTTTAAAATGAATTTTTTATTTACCATGATTTCTTCTCCTTTTGGAATGTACCAAATTCCAATAGATCTCATGTGTGTGGCCTTCCAAATTTCCACATCATCGGGTCATTCACTAGATATTGAATCTTCTTTCTATTAAAATGAAATATAGTAAAAAAAAACAAATTAAATAATATAAAAATAATATAATCTAATGCATAATGCCTTTATAAATTTCACCAACCTTTCATATATCATATAAAACAATCACAAAATAAAAAATGAGTTATTATTATATAACTTATAAGAAAATTAATATAAAATATTAAAAGATTTTACCATTTCAAATGTCTTTTGCACAATTGATTTTGTGTCAATAATTAATTTTATTTCTTGCTTGCTTCAATTAGCTTTGTTTGTCAAGTTTTTTTTCCTACATCAAAGTATAAATGATTTTATATTATAAGTATAAACCTATTAAAAAATTATGTTCAAAATAATAAAATAACTTTACTTGAAATTTTGAACCACTTCACTTGTTTTTAATTATCCAATTCCAATATTCTGGAGATACATATTTTGGCCTACCATTTTCTTTAAGATAAACTTGATGTAAATGATAAAGCTTATTCTTGTATTGAGATTGAATTTGCTTCATTGTATATTCTTTCACCTCGTTAGATAAATTAAAAGCATCCTTATATCACATGTTTTCATAAAAAAAAGTTAAAATTAAATACTATCAAAATATATCATCAAACCAATTTGAAGATATAACTAATATTCAAATATATAAATAAATTGAATATAATTGACCTAATTATATACTAACATTCATATGTCGTCATATTTCATCTACACCATCTTTACTAATTTCACTCTAAGCATTAACTTGTAAAGGAGATTTATGGCGAATACACACTTGTGCCTCAAACTTGAAATATTTTTCATGTTTTCCGCAAATCTTATAAAATGGTGGAGGAAATTGGATGTCAATATTTTTTCCTTTTTCCATAAGCTTTTCCTTTGTCTTTTGAAATTTTGCATTTAATGTATGCCCACATCCCTTCTTTATGACATGCTTGCCTAAAATAAATAAGTTATAACATTTTCAATAATAATTTTTTTATTAAAGATTATTCTATAAAGGTACATGCATTTGATTCAACTTGTTCTACATTGGTCAATTCTAAGGCATGAGATGCACTATTAGATAGAGACTCCTTCACTTCTTTCTCAAGAGAGTGGTGTATGGATGAATCATTATAGTCTCTTTTAGAATTTAATATCGATGATTTCACCATCTATCAATTATAATGATTAATCATAAAAATAAGAAATAAAATATAAGTTAAACTTATATATAATATAAACTATAAATGTAATAAATCAAGAAAGCCCGAATATTTAATGGAAAAATTATATCTCAATTTTTTTTCACGCCTAAAAGAATAGATCAATTCATAAACAACATATATACAATTTACAATTGAAATTAACCAATTCTCCAAATTTAACTTCCTAGCATCAAATGATATACTTATGGCACAATTAATCACTAACTAATTTTATTTTTTTAAGCAAGAATGAATTTTATTGAGAATTTTTTAAAGCAAGATGTAGATAGATCAGGAAAATGAAGTCAATTTCATATGGAAAAGAAAGACCTCACATGTTACACGGGTACATCGTTTTTAACTATATTGTTTCTTGTATTGAAAAGTTGCCTGGATCATTAATACATGCAATATATATCTTACTCTCAATCACAAAATCACCTCACTCATTTATTAACAAAATAATGTATATTAGTATTATATTGAAATTTTTTCAAGAGTTACCTTTCTTTTTCTTGACTCTAGATCATTTATAATAGCAAACTCATCATGTTGTCATGCTGGTAATTTTCACTTGAAGAATTTGATCCAAGTCCTCCTTCATATTCAGGTACATAGTCTTCATCATCATCATCATCATTGACCTTCTTTTTATCCTTTTTCTTAGTATGCCTTTTGAATTCTATACTTGAAAATGGTGGTCAATTCGGACAACCTTAAGTTTTTATTTTTGCTTGATTCTCGGCAATTCTCCACATTCTAAGTTTCTCGTACTTGGAACCTTCAACCTTTTATATTATTTTCTCCTTTTCCACTATGAGGGAAGATTTCTGGTTCCAATCTATTCCTTAACTTCTATATGTGTGGGTATTTTTGGTTTGGACGTAGGTAGGTGAAAGTTTACTGGCGATTTTTTTTATAATTATTTTTTAAACATTTTGAGAGAATTGAGGGTTTAAGAAGAGAGTGAGTAAGAGAAGTTAATTAATAACGTGGAAGTTATAACTTTCTTCCTTGCTGTGGCTCAACTACTATAAGAACGAGAAGTATCATGCTTTTTATGGAGGTCAAGAGGAAGAGAGGAAAGCTAATTATGTTGATATGGTGAGAGATATTTATATTCTCACTTCATTTAGCAACCAAATAATCATGTTTCCGCATAGTATTAACCTGTGCAAAAAAAGAAAATAATAGTGACTTGGCTTTAAAAAAAAAAGTTTTTACCTGTGCAAAACATAGGCCAGAACACATATCGTAATTGGTTTGATAAATAGTATTTTCAAGTATTTATTCATTCACAACATCACAGAGTATAAGACGAAATTGGGTGACAAAAATGAATTTTTTTCATTAACAAAGATCATAACGTAAAAACTGAAAGAATAGTAACTTAAAAAAAATGAAGATTATTAATTTAAGTAAATAAACTAAAGAGTAAATTATACCTCTTTCTCTGCTAGATGCAAATACGTACATTGCTCACCTCTCTTATGTTATAATATATACATATCCTCCCTTGATATATTTGAGTATAAGATATTTTACTTCATTTTTTAATTTTCTATTAAAAGAATTATTACCTAAATATTCTTTACACTACCATACGTGAGAAATACAAATGTTAAGGGTAAGGCCAATAAAGTCCTAGCTTTAGGCCTTCGAGAAATAATTTTACTTATTAATAATATTTAAAGAAAATAATAATTATTTGTTGTTCTTTACACATTTTAATCTAAATATAATAGACTTTTTTATACATATATTAAATAAGTTAAGTGATTTAGTGGTTCTTATGCATAGTGTTAAGGTATAGGATACTATACTTGGGTGCATTTACCCATAGGTAAAAAAAATCCAAGTAAATGTTAATTAAAAATATTCTATTTTAATTTAGATTTTTTTTTCAATAATGACCTTTTAGTTTTTGTTATATAAACCACACGACCAAAAAAAAATGGAGAAAAAAAAATTCTATTTGAAATAAATTTTGATAATATTGAAGTATTCCATCAATTAACTTAAAGGGTAATTTTTATATTACATAACATTTTTTTTTTGTTACAACAACTTTAGGTCAGGCCCCGGAGGACTGTTTCTAGGAGTGACGACATTGGGTCCATGAACAAAGGAGGTATTAAAACTTTAAATGTGAAAAAAATTTCAATTTCTTTAGCAATAATTAATCTTGATGGCTTTCTCAAAAGCTTATCAATTTTTAATTTCAACTTATCCAAACATTAAAATTAACAATATTTTAATTTCCTCCTAAAAAAATTAAACATACATTCACATATAATATTTTGTATTTGTATGTAATATTTGTATATAATAAACTATATCATTTTTTTATAATTATTGTATGATGTTGATATTTTTTATAACAAACAACTGATTTTAAATTTAAAATGATAAAATGACAATGTAAAGAGACAATGAGGAAAAACAACTGGAGTAAGTATTATTTTAAATTTAAATTCAAACTATCTTTTGTTAAAAAAGAACACAAAATTAATTTTTGTTAGTAGAAGAGGAAAAAAGAAAAAACAGACAAGAGCAACTATGAATGTGGAATATGAGTTCCCTTAATCAACTTGAAGTGGATGTAATAATTAATAGTTTGTGGTTTTTTTTCAAATCAACTGATGCATTCTACTTAAAGATCTAATTTGAATACGCACATTGTATTTCTTTTTTTACTTCTCTTTCAATTATAAATTCGTGACCTTTTGAACAATTTTTCTTGGACAGAAGAAAAAAAAGTTACAAAACTAGAAGTTACATAATCTAAATTTTGACTCATTTTTTGCCGCCTTGTTCTCTCTTATAAGTTTGATTCCTCACTTCCTCACTTCCTCACTTCCTCACTTGTGTTCTCTCATGAGTTCTTCCAATGTACGGAGAGAGTAAGCAGCAAAACAGCATTGAATGCTAAAGTGCAATGAGTTGAAAAAATATTTAAAAATAACCGTAAATTTAGATAATTAAATAAAAACTAAAATTGAACTTTTAGTCAATTTTTAAAAAAAGATAAATCCAGATAATTAAAGTTAATATGATAAATTATCTTTTAATTTTTTTTAAATGTTGATGATGTTGTTTTCTCAATAAAAATAACTTTATCATTATAATTAATTTATTAAATATATATTTTTTTTTGACTATTATTTTATCATGTGCATTACATGAGTCTAATTTAATTTATAAAATTTATAGTTATCGTTAAAATATTATAATGTAATTACACTAAATAAATATTATGTATTAAAAAAATATTTTAAAAGTACAAAAAAATCAAATTATTTAGTTAAAATTTAATTTTTATTTTATTTTTGGATTAACATTTTTTCTTATAACACAATTTTTTCAAAAATATTTTTTAAAATACATATTTATTTTTAACCAATTAAATAATGAGTAATAATAATTAATAGAAAATGACCAAAAATATATAAAAATGATAAAATAATAGTTATTAATAAAGCAAAAGGGATAAAGATAAAAAGGTATTGAGAAAAAATTAGGAAAGATAAAAACTAACCAAGATAAGATGAGAAAAACAAAATTTTAATTTCTTTGATGAATTTTTACCGATGGATTTATTTATGTTAACTACATCAAAATGCACAAGATTTAATCCTAAAATTGAATTTATTTCTCTTATTTTTTTCATCCTTTACTACTTTTTTCTTTGATAGTTATGGAGTTAAATAAAAGTTGAATGCAATTAACTGATTCTATATGATAAAGGAGTTCAAGAATTTCTTGAATGTTGCATTCAATAGTTTTGAAAAAGAAAAGCTACTTTGTTAACCCATTTTTATTTTTCTAAATTATTAAATTTGTTTTTTTTTAATTTAAATTCCTGTGATATTTTCATTTTATTTCTTTTTGGTAGAGTTTGTTGTTATGAATTAGCATGTTTTTGGGTATATTGTATTTATGTATTTTTAATTTTTTTTATCTATCTTTGTATATGTTTTTTTTTTATAAAAATAAATAAGGTGAGCCAACTCATGATCTACAAGAAAAATGCTTATGTCTGATATCTGAATTTCGTTAGTAGATATCAACAAAATACGACAAATAATCCGTCGGTAAAAATCAATTAGATTATATACCAATGAATTATTTGTCAGTAATTGTCAACCTAAAAAAAAACATTTGAAATTTTATTTCCATTTTTTTAATCTTTTCATTTTTTTATTTCTTTTATTTATTCGATCTCATTTTCTAGTACAAAATTTTTGTATTTTTAATTTGTATTTCTTTACTCCTAAATAATTATTAGACCAATCTAAAGTTAAAACTTAAATACATTTGCTAAAGAAGAAAATCAAATTGAGCACTTCATTTTTAAATAAAATATCAAGTGCAATACAAAATTAAAAAATAAGGCAACAATAAAATTACCAAATATATATATCAAATCTTTATCATATAACAAAAAAATTACAACATAAAAGATAGAAGAAAAAGAAAAAAAATGGCTTCATTTTGGCTTGGAAGCTTCGCTGCCATCAACCGCCACCACTTAGCCATCTCATCAACACCATACTCACTAAACAGAAAAATGAAAAAACCATTGCCATGTAAACAAAAAAAAAAAAAAAGAGAGGAAATTATTAACAAACAAAATAACGTAGTAAAAGTTCAAGAAAAATGAGATTGAAGGTAAAAATACCAACTATTTTTCAATCCCTTCTTTATGAAACACAAAGAATATCCTTATAATCATGAAGTGTTTCCTCTATGTTTGTCAAAATAAAAAAACTAGCTCTGTAAATAATGTTAAAAAATCTGCTATAAAGAGTGAAGATCTCATGCACGCTAGTCCAACTGGCTCAATATCTCCATGGCACAACAAAAAAAAGCAAAAAAAAAAAATGCAAAATGCAAAATATTGCCATAGATCTCGAACAAATCTCAAACGAGGAATGACAATATCGAACAAAATCGATGAAATATCATTGCACAACACCTCTTCCTGTCATCGATCCATGTGGGCAACAAGGAGGGAGGGAACAGTAAATGGTGAACTCGAATTTGGAATTTTTTTGCCGTAATCAACATATAGACACTCGAGTAAGAGAGATATGAGGTTGAAATTGGTGTCGCCCCCAACAACATTGAAGACACAGATCTATGAATTGGGGGAAATGAAAATTAGGTCGAAGAAATTGAATTTGAAAAAATGTGAGTGAGAGTGAGAGAGAAGAACATGTGTAGTGGCCTCTAGCAAAGGACTTCGTTGATGACTATTGTAATCGGATGTGCAACAAGGAGGGAGGACCATAAAGAGAAGGTATTGTTCATTGCCACAAAGAGGAGTTGTTGTGATGTGCCTTCTAAATCGGTTGAAGCGTGGGTTGTGTTTGGGCGAAGAGTAGGGGTGAGAATAGGTCAGGACAGACTTTAAAAGGCATGAGCCTAGCCTACGATGAATTTTTGAGGCCTGAACCTGACCTATAGTCTATCAAAAGCTTTTATTTGGACTCGGTCTGACCTTTTTAAGTTTGCATGGCCTGATAGTCTTTTAAAAAGCCTTCTTTCACATTAAATCTTTAACATTCCTTCATGGAAAAGGAGGAGAAGCGCTAGGCTTTAACCATGAAGAAAGAATATATGCATATATGCATGGAGAAGAGAAGGTAAAAAGAAGATAAATAAAAAAATGTTAAAGAAATAAGAAGATGCAAGAAAAAATGGTAAGGTTTTGAAGTTTTACCTCTGTCAAAGCTTGAACTGAAAAAGATATGATTTTGGTTTGCTCTGGAATAGGAAAGTAGTTAAAAGGAAAAGAAAAAGTTAATAGGAATAGAAAAACCAATAAAAATAATTAGGAATAGAAAAACCAATAAAAATAATGAGGAATATAAAGGGGCACATGACTTACACTTAAATTGTAATTAAAGTCTTACTTGATTATAAGAATAGAAGTTATGGAGTAGTGATGTCTAATCAAAGTCTGCTAGTTAAAAAAAATATTAATTGTACCCAAAAAATAATATAAATATATATACATATATATCGGCCGACCTATTAGGTTTATAAGGCTTTTTAATAAGCCTAAACCTGATTTATTTAATTTAATAGGTTTTTAAAAAGTCTGAATCTAACGTTTTAATTAAATAGGTCAGTTCAGATAGACTTTATGTAGGTCAGGTCGTAGGCCCCTGTAGGCCGGTCTAACCTATTTCCACCCTAGCGAAGAGGGATATGAAGGGTTGAATAAAATCTTTGGCCACGTAATCAATTCATGCGTTTTAAACTATTGACTCTCACCCTCACCAAAGGGGATTGATATCACGTGTCTCACTAAGAAATTGGCTTCTTTATTGTTCTTTTCCTAGTTGTTCCTGTGTTGTCCATGTAGTTGTGTTAATATTTAATTTTGTGATTCAATTTTAAAATTGTGTGATTTTCAAGGGGCAAGACAGGGGAAGCGGGGAAAGGAACAACAGAGAAGCCAAGTCCATCTCACCAAAGGGGATTGAAATCAAAACATGTCACATCTTTTAAAAATCACATGTAGGTTCATCCCTAACTTTACAGTTCATGCAATAAACCACGTTCACAGTGCATGCAATAAACCACATGCCCCTCTTTCTTCCTCCGCAAAAGCATGCAGCTACTCCCCCTCCACCCAACCAACCATGCCTTACACATTGTACAATTCTGGATGCCACCGTGTGGGTGCTCACCAAAACCTCATGTGTCGCTGCAACTACACATACACTTGCTTCATGCACCACCTCTGATTGCGTCAAGCTCAAACTTGCTGTAAGCTTGTTTGTTTTCAAATGGGGCTTCATCTTCAAATGCAGTTTGACAGAATCGACGGGATCAAGAAGCTTCTTTTTCCTCTTGGAGATGCAGTGCTTGCGCTTCTTGCAGTTGCAATTCGTTGGATCCGATTCGTCTTCGACAAAGGGGCTTTAATTGAGAACCTCAAATGAGAGTTTTTTGCCACTGTGAATGAGAGAGTTTTCTGCCATTGTTTCGCAACACCATGGCCAAACAAAACGAAATTCTAAAATCGATGGAAAAAACTGAAGGTGAAGAAAGCGAGAAAAGTGAGTGTTGGATAACAAAATTGTGCACAATTTTGGTATGTTGTGACAAAGATGCGGTGGGTGGAGGGGACATGATGTGAGACACATTGGTGAGACAAGTGATTCCAATTCCACCAATGGATAACCTCTTCTTTTTTTTTTTTAGTATTTCACAAATTAGAAAATAAAAATTGTTTCTCCATTTTTTTAATAAATACTTTTTGAAACTTTATATTTTGTATTCTATAATTGAATATAAAAACAAGTTATTTATCTTTTTTGGTTACAAAACTAATTATTTATCTTTTTGAAATTTGTTTTTTTAATAACTAAAGAAATCTGATTTGGAACCGATTATATTTTCTTAAAATTTAAATTATTATGCAATTATTTTTTATCTCTTAACTTATTTTTTAAATTATAAAACCAATATTAATATTTTTTAAGAAATCTTATCTCAATATTATATTTTATAAAAAAATTATTATTATATAATTAGTTATCTTTTAACTTTTTAAATTATAAAATTAATAGTAATTTTATCTAAATATTATATTTCATCAAATTTTAGTTATTATTTAATTAGTTTTTTATTTTGCTTTCTTAACTCTTTTTTTTTTCAATTGAAGGAGTTCTTGTTTCAAATCCCATAAACAAGTGTCGTTGGATTGATTAAAGATCGCTATAATTTCTAAATTATGAAAACACGACATAGTAGTTTTTGTAATTACAAGTTGCGACATTTGCAAGAGCAAGATCGAAAAAGGTTGAAAGACACTACACAACACAAATGAATGATTTTTAAATTTTCATATTTTATATTTAATGTTTTAGTCACAAGACTATACTTCTTAATAAAATGGAAGATGAATTTTTTATTGAATATTTATTAATATACATTGAAAAGAAAATTTCTGAAAATTAGTAATTATTGATTATTTTCGTAACATATAAGAAAGACATTATGTGTACTTTTTTGGGTGATAAGATGTTATGTGTTTTAATAGACTATTAATGTAATTTAATGTGTTGGAATATCAAATTATAAATATTTTATATAAAAATCAATGGTATATAGTTATTGGATGTATTTTATTTTTTGTGATTGGTCCCCCGTCTCATCCTAGTCTAGATTTTCCCCTGCCAATATATTAGGCCTTGATCAACACGGTTACACTAAGTCATATTGGGCCTTGGTCAATCATCAGCACTATATCTAGGTCTTATTGGACATTTGTTAATCATTAGTGCTACACCTAGGCCTTATTAGGCATTGGCCAATAACCAATGCTACACTTAGGCATTATTAGACTTTGCTTAATAATTAGTGTTACACCTGGACTTTATTGGATTTTGGTCAATCATCGATACTATACCTGTTGGACAAGTGGCCTCAATAACTTAAGAGAGAGGGTGAATTAAGTTTTAAAATTTCCCATTAAGAAACTTTTAACCCTCTTCTAAATGATAGACTCAGAATGCAGAAGAAGAAGTAGCAATCAATTTAATAATTTTCTTTAAACATGCAAGACAAAATTGATTGCAATAACATAAATGAGATAAGGGAAGAGAGAAATGTAAACTCGATTTATACTGGTTTGGCCACTTTTCGTGCCTAAGTCTAGTCCTCAAGCAACCCCCTTGAGATTTTCCATTATCTTTGTTAATCCTTTACAGACTTTGAACACACCTTGGGATCCCTCACCTTTGTGTTCAAAGATTCTTCAAGAGACAACCCGTTTCTTGATTACAATTCTCACAATCCAAGAGACAACTAGTTTCTTGATTACAACTGACTTTCTGAGATGAACAGAAAGATTTCTCTCCTTTAGAGTGGATGATACAAATTGAAGTTCTTAGAGGAATTTCTCTCTTTTAGAGATGATAATATAATTTGAAGTTCCTAGATGAATTCTTAATAGATTTGCAAGTGTTTGCCCAAAGTTGTTGAGAGAGCATTTGACAATTAAGTTCTCTTAGAATCTCTCTCTTGCTTTTCAAAGTCAGACACACACATATATAGGCCCTTCGTGCCTTTTCAAAATGGTTTGAAAAAATGTGTCTTTTCAATTTTTTTTTTCCTGAAATTCTTCATTGGTAATCGATTGCAAGTTTCTGGTAATCGATTACACAGTTATATTTTGAAGGGTCATGTCTTTTTAAAGTGTTTTCTGAAGTGTCATTGCTGGTAATCGATTATAAACATCTCGTAATCGATTACATGATTCAAAATTCAAATTCAAAACCCTTTTAAAACTCTTTTTAAAAGTTGATTTTCAAAATTGTCTTCTGGTAATCGATTACACTGTCTGCTGATCGATTACTAGAGCCTTGGATGTTGGAAACAATGTGTTTTGAGGCAAAAGCTTGATCAACCAATGAGATTGTTTGAGGCCTTATCTTTTTCTTGATCTTGTTTGCTTTGACCTTGAATTACTCTTGAAGCAATGCTTAACCTTTGAATGTTTGTTGAAACAACCTTGTATTAATCTTAAAGCAATGTTTAACCTTTGAATGTTTGTTGAAACAACCTTGTTATTTGATTCTACTTTGCCATCATCAAAACCCTGTATTCATACATTCACATTCTCCCCATTTTTTATTATGACAATCATTATCAAGCAAACTCTTTTTAGCATCATCGAAACTTGCATGATTCACAATACCTAGATTTCATTGGACTTTAGTCAATAATTAATGTTATACTTATGTCTTATCAGTTTTACACCTAGGCCTTAGTGGGTCTTGATCAATCATTAATGTTATACTCAGACCTTTATTGGGCTTTGGTCAATTATTAATACTACATCTAGACCTTATTAAAGTCTTAGTCAATCGTTAGTGCTACATTTAGACCTTATTAGACCTTGGTTAATCATCATTGTTGCACTTGAGCCTTATTGATCCTTGGTCAATCATAAGGGTTACACTTGAACTTTGATCAATCATCATCTATGCTATTTTTAGGCCATATTGAGCTTTGATCAATCATTAATGTTACACTTGGGTCTTGTTCGAGGATCAAGGGAGAGGTTAAATTAATTATAGGTGAATTACATTTATATGTTAATAAATAAAACAATGCTTATTTTTTTAATATATTAAAAAAAACATATATAAATGAAGGGAGGGTTTAAATTAATAAACTAGAGGTGAATTAAATATGTTAAGAAATAAAAAACTAGAGAGTGTGTTGTTTTTTAATTAATAATAATTTATTTAAAATTATAGTTAGAAATTAAAAAATAAATTCTTATACATATTTGTCAATTTATATGAACTTTTATATATTATATAATAATATATGTTTAAATTTTTATTTTTAAATATATTTGAAAAACCTTTTAACCAATATAGGAATAAAATAATAAACTTTTAATATATAACTATATCGAACAACTTTAATCATTCAAATATGCTTGTGTTTATGGATTTAATTGTTTTTTTATTAGCTAGCACCAATCAAATGGGATGATTCTTTCTTTTTTCCCCCTTCATTTCCATATATCGACGAATTTTGTTCTTTTATCAATGGAACACAGTGCCAATGGATATTCCATCAGTAAAATCCGTCACAAATGCTAAACATTTTGATTGATATAAATACATCAATAAATATTTATTGATTTTTTTTTAAAAAAATTAGACGAAAATTTGTTGGAAACTTCTGTCAGTAATATAGACATTTTCGATGAAAGAAAATCCGTAAAAAATGCTCATATTTCCAACGTACAGATTTGGATTTGTTGGTAATTTTCCGTTGGTAATTGGACTCTTTGTTATAGTAGTCAACCTACTTAACCTACTAAGTTGTGGTAGATTGAGTCACACACACAGAGAAAAGTGAAGAGTGTCCATTTTTATTTGTATATTTTAAAATTGAATCTGCCACTTGCCATTACTATGACTTGAAAATGGCACCTAGGGAATAACTCATAGCTCATATCTTTACTTTATAGAGGCACTCTGAAATTTGAAGTGATGTACCTCAAAGCTTAGATTAAGTGTAACATGTATTTAGATTTTTATAATGCATTGGACCGGGTTTGGGTACCTACGAAATACATTTATGAATCCAAAACCTGACCGTACTTAAACATTTTAAACAAAACATTTCACATGTTTAACCAATGGACTAATCCAATTCGTCAACTATGGATTTTCTCGGTTCAGGCATTTCGAATCTCAGTCGGTTCAACATTTTATGCTCACCACTATTTTTTTTGTTTTTTTATCTATCAATAATAATAATAATAATATATTAATAGCACAACACCAGGAGTGTTGAAAATACAAAGTGAGTAGCAATTAAAAAAAATTAAATGTTGCTTGTATATTGTCCGAACACCTCTAGAGATCCTTTGTGCCCATCACCTACCAAAACCATGGTCCTTACCCTTTATACCGAATGCTAAATGGCTCCAACAAGGTTTAGAAAATGGGTCTTAACGTATACAAACTGGTGAGCATATGGGTAGATACAAATTCAGCACCCACATATACAAAAATCACTAAGACAAACATATTCCCGGATTTGGATGCCACTGATGGAAAGAGAAAGTGATCAAAGTCAGGCTGATATGTCTTCAGCCATGACCACATCGTGAATAAAATTTTGTTCAAGAGTTTCTCCACATCTAAAGCTTGACCTAAAAAAAATAATGGTGTTCCTTTGAACTCATATATTGCAAATGATGCAACTCCACCCAACCGATCACCATTGACATGCTTTCACCTCATGTCATCCATGTGAAATCTAGCCAAAATGCTCCATTGCAGAATTTTGAAGCACCGTATATTAGAAATGCATCTAGCCATGTAGCAGAAAACGTGCAATGTAAATGTTCAAGATGATCAAAACAGCATCTCAAGCTTTATTGAATGGTAGCAGAAATACATATATACAAGAAGGTGGAAAGCTTGTTGAAGGAGCCTGATAGGTGGTTACAACAGAAATCTAACTAACCTATCATACCAGCTAACTAACTATTCTAACTAACTATCGTAATGCTGCTAAGAGGCCCCCGAAAGCTGGGAATGGATATTCATCATTCCCAGCTTGTTGCAGAGACCTTGAAAAACCGCTGGAGACAAAGCCTTGGTGAAGATGTCGGCGAGTTGCTTCGAAGAAGAAACAGGAAGAAGCTTAATGAGTCCTGAATTAACTTTGTTTCGAACAATGTGACAATCGATTTCGATATGTTTTGTACGTTCATGGAATACGGGATTGGTCGCGATTTGAATAGCTGATTGATTATCACAATAAAGGGTAGCTGGTTGTATAAAAGAAACACGAAAGTCTTGAAGAAGGTACGTTAGCCATTGTAGCTCGCAAGTGGTGGATGCTAAGGTGCGATACTCAGCTTCCGAAGAACTGCGGGAAACCGTGGATTGCTTCTTTGATTACCAAGATATTAATGAAGAACCAAAGTATACAGAGAACCCAGTGATGGAGCGCCTTGAATCTCGACACCCCGCCCAATTTGAATCACTAAAAGCTTGAAGCTGATGTGTGCCTGTGGTCGCAAAGAAGAGGCCTGATCCTGGTGTCCCCTTAAGATAGCGCGAGATACGAAAAGCAGCCTGATGGTGACTGGTAGTAGGGTTGGACATGTATTGGCTGAGTTGTTGGACATCGTAGGTAATGTCGGGACGTGTATTGGTGAGATAAATGAGCCTGCCAACTAGCCTTCGATAAGAAGAAGAAGTATCAGCTGATAGAGGAGTCCCTGATGTAGCTTGTAACTTTGTGGAGTAGTCCATAGGAGTGGAATGTGGACGAGAACCAAGCATGCCTGAGTCAGAAAGAATATCCAGGGTATATTTGCGTTGACATAGATGAATACCTTGTGAGGTACGAGCAATTTCAAGTCCGAGGAAGAACTTCAAGTTCCCAAGATCCTTTATTTTGAACGTTTAATCAAGAAACACAGTGATGCTTTGAATTGCATCAATATTGTTACCTGTCAAAATGATATCATCAACATAAACTAAAAGAACTATGGTGATGTTACCAGCGAATCACAGAAAAAGGGAGTGATCAGAGGTAGATTGCCAAAAACCATGGGAAATGAGAAAGCTTGATAATCTGGTGAACCATTGTCGACTAGCTTGCTTGAGCCCGTATAGAGAACGTTGCAGACGACAAACAAGGTTAGGGTTCTCGACTGAAAGCCCTGGAGGAACTTGCATGTAGACTTCTTCAGTGAGCTCTCCATGAAGAAAGGCGTTATTAACGTCAAGTTGCCGCAAATGCCATTGATGAAGAGCAGCTAATGCTAGTAGAAGACGAACAGTGGTAAGCTTCGCGACTGGAGAGAATGTGTCAAGGTAATCTAATCCTTCCATTTGCGTATAACCCTTTGCAACTAAGCGTGCTTTGTACCTTTCTATGGACCCATCAACATGATATTTGATTTTATATATCCAACGGCAACCAATAGTAGTTTTGTGAGGAGGAAGATTGGTGAGAGTGCAAGTATTGTTCACTTGGAGAGCATGTAACTCAGCCTGCATTGCCTTAATCCAGCAGTCATGGCAGGAAGCTTCAGCATAGGAGGAAGGTTTAGTGTTTGAGGAAATAGACATGACAAAATGTCGATGGGATGGTGAAAGACGTGAATACGATAAGACCGAGCTTAGCGGATAACGAACAATAGTTGAAGTGCTGGCAGTGAGTGAAGTGAGATCACGATGATAATCTTTAAGGTATGTTGGCGCATGTTTTGGTCTTGTGGATTGACGAAGGTGCGGGGAAGAAGGTTCAGCATGAGTAAGGAAGTTTTGGATTGTGGGGATAGTGGTCATAGTCTCAGCTGGTGGGTCGAAATGGTCGCTGGAGACTGACCCCGGAGTTGGAACAGTGGAAGTGAGGTTCGAATGTTGTGTCAGGGAAATGTGGGAAAAGATTTTCATAAAATATGACGTGTCGTGAAGAATTAATGCTATGAGAATGAAGGTCATAGACTAGATATCCCTTAGTATGCGATTTAAAACCAATGAAGATGCATGGGTGTGCTCTAGGATCGAGCTTTTGGCGGTGTGCTTTAAGAGTGTTGACGTAACACAAGCAACCAAACACGCGAAGATTAGATATATCACATGAATGCCCATGGAGTTTCTCATAAGGCAAAACGTTATGCAGAAATGGAGTGGGAATGCAGTTGATTAAATATGCAGCATGAGGCAAAGCGTAACACCAAACACTGGGTGGTAGGCTTGCCTGAAAAAGGAGAGCGCGTGTGAGTTGAGAAGATGTTGATGCTTGCGCTCTACAATCCCATTTTGTTCAGGGGTTTCGACACATGAGGTTTGATGGATGATTCCTTTTGAAGCGTAAAAATCATGCATGAGAAATTCAGGTCCATTATCACTTCTTATGATTTTCACTTTACTATCAAATTGTGTTCCAATGAATGCAATGAAGTTCATGATGATATGTCGTGTTTCAGCTTTCGTATGCATTAGATGTATCCATGTGAATCACGTGTGATCATCAACAATCGTTAGAAAATATCGATGACCATGCATGGAGGGTTTCGAACATGGTCCCCATATATCTATATGCAACAAATCAAAACCGTGTAATGCGTATGAGTTACTAGAAGGAAAAGGTAGCTTTCTGTGTTTTGCATAATGACAAGTATTACATGTAAAGCTCTTGTCATTTTGTAAGATAGGGTAGTAGGACTGCATACATTGTAGCCTTTCAGACGATGGATGACCCATTCGAAAGTGCCAAAGGTCTATAGGGATGATATTACATTTAGGATGAACGATAGTAGAGCATATGGTATTAGGGATTATTTGGTCTGGCGTGAGTTGGTAGAGCCCATGTCTCACTTCAACTGTACCAATCTTCACACGATTGCTCGTATCCTGCAAGGTACTTGATGTAGAAGAGAAGATTAGAGTGCAGTTGGTAGAGGATACGAGTTTGGAAATAGAGATAAGATTAAAGGCGAATATAGGTATGTAGAGAACGTCAAGTAAGGTTATGAATGTTGAAAGGTGCACCACTCCCGAATGGGTGGCGCAGACATGCTGGCCGTTTAGGATTTTCACCATGATGGGATTGATACGATTAAAAGAATGAAGGTTACTTAGCGAACATGTTACGTGATCTGTGGCTCCTGAATCTAGTATCCAGGAGGTGGATGTTTGAGTTCTAAGGGAAGGAGATATACCTGGGTTTGATGCTGTATCAATAGAGTATGAAGAGATGGAGGCAACCTGTTTGGTCTGTTACTGGTTAGGAGCTGTGTTTCCGGCAGATGGCTGCTGGATTAAGGCGAGTAGGGCTTTGTACTGCTCTGGAGAAAAGCGAACAATGTCTTGGGACTCATGATGTTGAGTTTGATCATCTGTGGCTTTACTCTCTACTGCCACCACATTGTTTGTGGTTGATCTTCCATTGAAGGTCTTGTATCCCGGCGGGTACCCATGCTTCTTGTAGCAGACGTCAATGGTGTGTCCGATCTTACCGTAGTGAGTGCACGTTTTTCCATATCTCACATTATTGTTTCTGCTCTTACCATCATAATTGAGTGGCATCCCATGCTTCTTATAGCAGACATTTTCCAAATGACCTGTTCGTCCACAAAAATCACAGACAACTTTCGCGGTGTTGATGGAGATATCTCTAGGTTCGAGATTAAGATTTGAAGAAACATTACCTAATAGTTGACGTTCCTGTTGCACCACATATGAAAAGATCTTTGAAATTGCAGGTAAAGGATCCATAAGAAGCACATGTGATCTGATATTTCCATACTGCTCGTTCAGTCCATGCAAGAACTGCATGGCACGATCTTCAAGCTTCCGTTGTGCGATAATGGCGAGCGCGGAGCAAGAACATCTAATGTTGCAGAAGCAAGTTGGATTAGGTCTAAAGTTCTCGATTTCATCCCATATAACTCGCAGTCGAGTGAAATACTCTGTGACCGAGAGTGCGCCTTGCTTCATCGTTGATGCTTCTTGTTGGAGATCGGAGATTCGTAAAAGATCTCCCTGCGAGTATCGCGACTTCAAATCGCGCCATATTTCTTCAGCTTTGTCCATCCATAATATGCTTTGCCTGATAGAGGTGGCTACTGAGTGAACAATCCAAGAAACAACCATGTTATTGCATCGACGCCACGCTCCATACATTCTATCAGTCTTCAATGGTTCAGGCGCGCTTCCATCCACAAATTCCACTTTGTTCTTGGCACTTAACGCGGTGATCATGGACCTGCTCCATGAATGATAGTTGGTTGCATCCAGAACTGGAGAGACGAGGGCAATGGCTGGACTCTCACTCGGATGCAGGTACAGGTAGCTCTCGATGTTGTTGAGCGTGGTTTCATTCATGATGAATGATTCAAAGTTGATAGAAGAACGAAAGAAGAGATGAGTGCGCAGCAGAGCTCTTCATTGGAAGTGCTCTGATACCATATTAGAAATGCATCTAGCCATGTAGCAGAAAGCATGCAATGTAAATGTTCAAGATGATCAAAACAACACCTCAAGCTTTATTGAATGGTAGAAGAAATACATATATACAAGAAGGTGGAAAGCTTGTTGAAGGAGCCTGATAGGTGGTTACAACAGAAATCTAACTAACCTATCATACCAGCTAACTAACTATTCTAACTAACTATCGTAATGCTGCTAAGACCGTAGCTAGACCCAATAGATTATACCACCTCCACAAAATTTGTTGTGAGAATCTACTAGAGAATAGGATATGTGATTCATCCTCTTCCTTTCCATTACAAAGTGCGCACGAGATACCATCATCATGAAGTTGAACATTCCTTCTAAATAGGTTCACCTTAGTAGGTAACCTACTAAAAAATGCTCTCTTTATCATAAAAGTCACCTTTTTGTGGAATTTTAATTTGCCACAAGCATTTGAAAATTTCCACCTCACTAGTACCACATTCCATATCATGCAAAGATGAGAATTCATATTTGATCGAAAATATATTTGATGGGTCCTCCAACCAAACCCACTGATCCTGCTCACGTCCTTCAATAATCACAATTTCCAATAACATATGGAATTCTTCCAAAAAACTACACTCCCACTTAAACCACTCTCTTTTCCATCTAAACTTCCAAGCCCATCTATCGCCCTCCCATGATCCCATATTTTCAATCAACTCCCCCTTTTGCTCCGAATTGAGAAATAATCTTGCAAAAGTGGTATGGAAGCTACCCTCCCTAATCCACCTATCTGACCAAAATCTAGTTTTTCTATCATCCCCAACCTTTCATTCAATGGAATCACCAAATCACTCCTCATTTTCAACCCCGCAATAATCTTCAAGTTCCTCCCCAAATAAAATCATTTGGTCTAGACACCCCTCACTCAAACCTTGCCACCCCCGAATATTTTGAATCTAAGACCCTTTCCTAAAGCTCATGCCTTTGGTGGAACAAATTCCATCCCCATTTGGTTAAAAGAGCCTTATTAAATAAAGAAATATCCTTAACCCCCAACCCTTCATTCTCCTTTGGTCATCCTACTTTTTCCTAACTAACCCAAGAAATCTTCCCCCTCCCCTCCTCACATCCGTATAAAAACCTCATTCAGAGTCTAGACAAAATCCTAGATACTCCCATCGGATTTTTTAAAAAAAGATAAGAAGAAAAAAGGTAAAGAAGTGAGTATCAAATTGATCAAGCAAATTTTTCTGACAAAAGAAAGGTGTTTTTGCTTCCATAATGTAAGTTTCTTATTGAATTTAGCAATGATAGGAATTTCCAAATAGGTAAAAAGGAAAGACAAGATTCTACAATTCAACTACATTGCATACCTTTCCACCTCCTTCCTACTACCTCTTATCCCTCCAAATCTACTTTTATGGAAGTTTACCTTCAACTTGGATATTAGCTGAAAAATTTCTCAAGATGCTCTTGGCCACCGCCACATTCTCAATATTCAAGTCCCCAAAAAAAATTGTCATCGACATAATGCAAAAAGTTAACTTCTACCTTAAACCCCATGAAAAAGGTTCTTCACTTTTGCCATCCTCATAAGCCCACTCAATCCCTCCACAACAATGTTAAAAAGGAAAGGTATTAGAGGATCACCTTGCTTTATCCTCTTTGTAACATAAATTCTTTTGATGGGTTTCCATTGACAAGAATAGACATTGAACTAGATTTTAGACAACCATGTATCCACTTGATCCATTTCTCATGGAACCCAAGCCTACCCAACATATACAAGAGGAACTCCTAACACACCGAGTCGTATGCCTTTTCAAAATTAACTTAAAAAACATACACTTTTTTTCTTCCTCCAAGCCTCATCAACAACTTCATTCGCAATTAGGATACTATGTAGTATATTCCTTCCTTCTACAAATACACTCTGTCTTTCATCAATCACTCCATAGAGGACCTTTTGAAGCCTCTTAGCCAATATCTTGGCCACCACCTTACACATCCATCCTACCAACAATATCAGTCTATAGTCCCCCTCCTCCCACCCTTGTGGCTCTTCAACCTTTGGGATAAGGGCAATAGAAGAAGCATTAGTACCCCTAGCAAAGGTGCTCGACTCATGGAAATCTTTTAGGAAGTTAAATATATCATCTTTCAACACACCCCAACTTTCTTTGATGAACTTCAAATTAAAGCCATCCGGGGTCCGAACTCTTTGAATTTCCACAATCCCAAATGGTCTCTTTAGTTTCTTGTTCCTCAAAGATGTCAATCAACATGATGTTGTTCTCCCTTGATATTTTCTCAAATTCCTTACCATCAAGCCGAGGCCTCTCCCAATGCACTTCATTAAATCTTGATTTAAAATATCTTTATGCTTCCTCTTTAACCTCTAAAGGGTTTTCCACCCAAGTACCATCTACCTCAATACCCCTCACCATATTTTTCCTTCTTCTCCAATTTACCATAATATGGAAAAATTTTGAGTTGCAATTTCTTTCTTTAAGCCACTTAATTCTTGAATTTTGTTTAAGAATATATTTTTATACATTACATTTTTCCAAAAATCTTCTAGTAATCTCCTCCTATCTGCCAACTCCTCTTAGAACAAATCCACAATCTCCCCCTTTTTGTCTAATTCATTCAAAGCCTTCTCAATTGCAATATTTTTATGGACATTCTCAAAGTAACTTTGGTTCCACTCCTTTAGTCTACTCTTCAACCCTTTCAATGTCTCCTTGAGACTAGAGGATCCTCTCCCATCAACAGCCAAATTTTCCCAAGCCTCCCCCATAAACCCCAAAAAGTTTTCTCCTTAAACCAACAATCTAGGAAAGTAAAAGGCTTAGGCCCCCAATCAACCTCCACATCTTTCAATATTATTGGACAAATAAAAGGTACATTTTTCAAGATTAGCGAATAATTTTTCTTCTCTAAGCACATTCATTACAACACTCAAATTTTCAATATGCAAATCAAGATTAGTGCTACAAATTAGAATATCATCAAAATACACCACAACAAACTTGCCTAAAAATTCCCTTAAAACACGGTTCATCAACCTCATAAAAGTGCTTGGGGCACTAGTTAGCCCAAAGGGCATCACTAGCCATTCATATAAACCATACTTAGTTGTAAAGACAATTTTCCATTCATCCCCTCCCCTCATCCTAATTTGATGGTACTCACTTTTCAAGTCAACTTTAGAAAATATGCAAGCACCATGCAACTCATCCAACAAATCATTTAACCTGGGGATAAGATGTCTATAATTGACTGTGATGTTATTGATAGCCCTGCATTCAGTGCATGTCCTCCATGTTCCATCCTTTTTAGGTACCAAAATCATCGGAATAACACTCAAACTCATGTTCCCTTGCACCCATCCTTTGCTCATCAATTCTTCAACTTGCCTTTGAATTTCTTTTGTCTCTTGGGATTACTTCTATTTGCAGGCTGATTGGGCAAATGAACCTTCTAGAATGAGATCAATGTGATGCCCAATTCCCCTCAAAGGTGGCAATCCATTTAGAACCTCCTTTGGAAACACATCCTTACATTCCTACAAAAAAAATTCAACACTAGCAGAGCCAACACTTTTATTTGGGTTATCAGTAACAAAAATATTGTTTTTGCATTACAACAAGTAAAGTGGTTTCTAAGCAAGCAACATCTTTCTCACTTCACTCTCTTTTGCTAAACAACTCATTTTTCTCTCAGGTGTTTCACTCCTTCCCACAAGTGTATCACTCTTATTCTTTTTTCTCTTTTTTGTGTTTCACTCTCCTCTCATTTCTCTTGCACTCTCTTTACTCTCAATTTTATTTGGTCCTCACACACCTCTCTAGGAGATAATGGTTTGAGAACAATTTTTTGCTCATTTTTCCTGGAAGAAATTTTGTTTGTGAATCCATAATGTATTGCTTTGATGTCATACTCGCATGGCCTTCCTAAGAGGAAATGGCTTGCCTTCATTGGAACCACATCATTGTATCTTCAAATTGAGAGGCATACGTCAACCTGTTGGCTCATTGTTATCTCTCGATCTTCACTAAGCCATTGAAGTTTGTATGACCTAGGATGTGGCTTAGTCTCCAAGTTTAATTCGGACACTAATATGGAATTGGCCACATTAGTGCAGCTTCCACCATCAACTATCAAAGAGCACAACTTCCCATTGATTGAACACCTGGTGTGGAAAATATTTTCTCTTTGGGTTTGTTCTAGGGGATATATGTGGCTTCCAAGCAACCTCTTGACTATTAGTAAATTACCCTCTAATGCTTCCTCTTCTATCTCTTCCTCCTATTCTCCTTCACTAGTTGAGGATTCACTCATGATTTTCCCATATTTCTTCACGAGC
Source organism: Glycine soja (assembly GCF_004193775.1). Taxonomy (NCBI): domain Eukaryota; kingdom Viridiplantae; phylum Streptophyta; class Magnoliopsida; order Fabales; family Fabaceae; genus Glycine; species Glycine soja. The sequence continues at coordinate 14,679,179 of NC_041015.1, forward strand.
ATTGTCCTTTTGGTTGGACATTCAGATGTAATGTGTCCTCTACCCAAGCATTTGAAACATTTGATGTCTCTAGTTCCAGTTCTTAAAGCTGATGTATTAGGCTTCAGTGGTGATTTCCCATGTGGAGAAGTCACTATTGGACTGGTTGAAGATCCTTCCCCCTCTTGGGCCTATCCCTCTAATTTGGATTGACAGAACTGGAATAATTCCTCCTCGCAACTCCTTCCTTTTGAGCTGCTATTCAACTTGCTCCACCTTGTGCACCAGATCTTCTAACTCCACATACTCCTGTAGCTCCATAACATCTCTAATATCATGGTTCAGTCCACTCAGCAAATGAGTATTTTTTGCCTTATTATCTTCATCTATGTTGGCTCTAATCAGTGCCATTTCCATCTCTTTGCAGTACGCTTCAACACTTATATTACCTTGGGACAACTTATGGTGTTTCAAAAGCACAATCCTGCTGTAGCTGATTGGCACATATCTCCTTCTCATAACTCTCCTCATTTTAGCCCAAGTATTAACCTCTAGATCCTCATCTCTCAGCCTCCCCCTCTGATATTTATTTCACCAGATGAGGGCATAGTTTGAGAATTTAGTTGCTGCTAGTTTGACCTTCTACTCCTTAGTATAGTAATGACAAGAAAACACATGTCCAATCTTCAGTTCCCACTCTAGATATGCGTTTGGATCACTCCTACCTTTAAATGAGGGAATAGTTAGTCTCACTCCTTCAACTCTATTATGTCTTGGTCCTCATTCTTTAAATGGGGGAATAGTTAGGACTTCCATCATCATGATTCAATTGATTTTCTATTCCTTCAATCCTTCCATAGAGCTCCTCATTATTTTATCTCATCATCCTTTGTAATTGTTCAGTCATAGTATCAAGTAACAACCTCTGACCTCCATTCAAATAAGAAGGGCCATCACCACCTGCTCCTATCATATTTCGAAAAGCAAATAGAAATTATCAAGGTTAACAAAAATGATCCTCACCACTCCACTCACGTGTTTACACTCGATCAGATGGTTGCACTCGTGTTTCTGCACTCAATATGGCTTTTAAAATAGATGTGTTGCATTCTTGCCTTTTACCGCTCTAGTATCCTCTTGAGTTTCTCGACAGACTCAGGTTAGACATATCAAGAACAATCCAATAGCTCTTGAGTTAAAACAAATGTGCTACACTCGTGTTCTTTTTTTGAATTCTGATTTGTGTTTGTAGAACTAGACACTAAAACAGGATTTTTTTTTGTATTGCACTCGTGTTTTTTTTTAAAATTCTGATTTGTGTTTATAGAACTAGAACACTGAAACACTAAAACAAAAGAATTTTTTTGTACTATACCCAGAGCATAAATATATAGAGACAAGAGACAAAAGAATGCATGAACAAAACCATAAAAAATGAATAGACAAAACAAACAAAAACAAGTTGAACAAAGAGATGACTCAAACAAAGACAACAATGCAACATAAAACGAAAACAAAAAGATAAACAAATGAAAAGGATAAATAGAACCTGTATCAAGAGCTGAAGCTTTGATACCAGATGATACGATTCTGGTTATGGATGGCTTGATGACAAGTGGAAGGCGCCACTTCCAACAATGAAAGATAAGTCAAAAGAAGACGCCACAAGGGTGATGAATAGTCCCTTATAAGTCCAAGCAGGTTCAACTTGGAGCCTAGAGAATATTCTCACAATACATAAGTATTTTTCTGAAAATTCAAGTATATCCATTCCATTGTAGTTTTCGTGTACATATAGGCAACCGACCTTTAATTATTCTAAATGTGCCATTAACTGCAATTATGAAGGCAAACACCCTTTGATTATTCTAAATGCACTTTAGTTCCTAGTGGTGCATATGAAAAGACACAACAAGACTGTTAGCCACTAAATAAATAAAAAAAATAAAAGAAATACAACTTTATTTAATTCTAAAAATAAAAAGAAAGTCAACAACAATACCCTCTAACTCATGGATCTTTAGAACAATTTTGATTCAATATCTTTCACCTTAGGTGCAGCTTCAAAAATTATTGCTACTACTTGTTGTAGGGTTTTCTCTGCCTTGTTAGCTCTGACTCTGATTATAGGTCCTCGTAGTTCTTTGGTTCTTTAGCTTCAATATCCTCACTAGGCTACTAAATTTTCCCATATTCTGGAAACTATACATTTGTTCTGTATTTTAAAATTCCTTGTCGAATACATAAAGTTGTATATAAACTATGCATAACTTAAAAAAATGTTACTTGTAAGTCTGACAACAAGAGGGTGTGTGAGATGGCACAAAGCTAAAGCCAGATACGATTTAGCTGGAGTGCAGAAAAATATCCACTTGCTTAGTCCTATTTGGTTCAGCTTTCCATGATGGATCCATGTGCATTAACACAAGCTATGTACTAAACATTTCTTTTAAATACATTCTCTATATATTATAGTGGTTATATAGACCATATTTTTTTTTGAGACAATTTTATACGAATTTATCATGTAGAACTATTATAAAATTAAATATAATTTGCTCGTGAATAAAATTCTTCCTTTAAATATTTAATGTTATATATCTAAAATTCAGTCTAAAGATTACTGTATAAGTTCGAACAACTTTGTGTGTTAGTTTATTCACACTAAAATATATAATCTATTTTCAACTAATTATCATGAAATGATTTTCCAATATGTAGTATTTTGAAATAAATCTATCCGATCATATTAATATAGACATAAAAGATATATTTGTCTTTTAAGTTTGATATATAATTTACAAGAATTGTTGATATATGTTCGGTTAATTATTTAATAAAACTATAAATGCCAACTTATGATAACCTAACTTTTACAATTTAGATTGATAAAATATACAAAGCTTAGCTTGCTTAATATAGATCCGGCGAATTCTTCCGAATATATACTAGTATTAATTAAGTGTAGTTGTGTATGAGGAACGTGGGGATCGATTGGTTTCTTTGTAATGAGGTGATGTAATGCAAGTGCTAATTGTGTAATGCAAGTGCTAATTATTTTTGCATTTCCATATTCGTTGTTGAAGCTAAAGATTAGCACCATCATTTGTGTTAATATATAAACCCTTCCATCCAACTACTTTTGACCCACAAAGGCATTCTATAATTAATATCAATCTTGCTTTTCTCTCAGCCCTAAAACATGCATTGTATTTGGATTGATGATGATTAACATATCGGGAAAAAGATATTCCCTTTTCCTCGAAGCACGCATGTCATTGTTTAACTTATAATATACAGTGATAATTCTTAGCCTATTTCATAATTTTGAAATTGGTGCAACGTTAGAACCAGGAACAATTCAACATTTTTCAATGCTGCCAAGTCAGCCAAATTTTGGAAGTTTGTGGGTTGCTCTATTTGACTATATGTAGTATATATATCTATGACTATCATGCATGGACTTTTTTTTTATGATTTTGAGTTTTTTACTCAAACAAAATACTAAAATGGATAGTGAAACAAATTATTTATATGTTATGAATTATGTTCGTTGTAAAACAAAGTACTCTTTTATAATCAATGTAAAAGATTATCATGCCACATAAGATGGTACCTCTTATATCTTATGTGATAATTAAACATAGTCTATGACATATGATTAATTTATTTAATCACCTATTTTGATATTTTATTTGAGAAAGAAACCCAAAATAAAAAATAAGTCATCATGCATGTATGTTTCTCTACATATTTATTCTCCACGCCTCTGTTTACTTATTCAAATCATTTTTTTATTAAATATTAACTGCTTTATAGATCATCGAGACATCCAAGTTGACATGTATTTCACACATGATGATTGTATGAAGAATAATATTAACGAGTTTTAATTGCATTTTTGTGTAACAAGTAATGTAATTATGTTATTTTAGTTTTTGCGTTCTAATCATATGTAAATTGAATCCTCTATCTTGGTTGTATAATATTAGCTTCTTTATCAAATTTTCATTATGTTATTTTAGTTTTTGCGTTCTAATCATATGTAAATTGAATCCTCTATCTTGATTGTATAATATTAGCTTCTTTATTAAATTTTCATTAAATTTTGAATTAAGGATGATGTGATAATTAATGTGTTGTCTAAATCATATATTAATGTAATTTAATTGTATTTTTAATCTTTTGTGACTCTGATACATAAGGGACAAAAAATATAATTGTGTCATGTAATATATGATTCAAACAACACATCAATTGTTACATCACCGTCAAGTATCATATTAATAAAATTTGTTTAAATTTATCAGAAAATTGATAGGGACCAATTGTGATACCTAAAGGATCCAATTTGCACAATTGGAATGTGCGGAACTAAAGTTGCACAATTACAATGCCTAGAGAGATCAAAAGTACTATCAAGCCTATTAATTATTATTTAGTATGTGTTTGGGTGAGGTTGACAAAATTGATTTTGAATGAAGTTGATTTTGATTAAAATTAATTTTGAAGTAATGTGATATATGTTTGAATGTTTTTATTATAAAATCAAGTAAGGGGTAAAATCAGTACAAAATCTTGAATCCAATATAGAAGTTATTCAAAGTTACTTTAACTCAAAATCAATTTTGGATTCATAATCAATTCTGAATTCTTTTTTTAATTAACATGAAACCAAAAATGTAAAAATGCATTCAAAATCAATTCTGAACTTAGAATCAATTCTTGAATGTAAAACCAAACACTCACTTAGACTTAAATATGATTTTAGTCCCTGAAAAATTTACAAATTTTACATTTCATCCTTAATATTTTTTGTTTTGCTTTTGGTCTTTGATTTTTTTTTTTAATTTTTGTATTTGATCCTGTTGTTATATTAACTTTGTTAATGTTAGGAATGGACGCAGAGGATAAGGGAAGAAGCTTAGTAGAGGGAGAGAGAAAGGTTCACGCCCTTTTCGAGCAAGGGAAGGCTCCTTAGTAAACTGCAGTTTTCTTATTATTTCTCTTTACAACGTACATGGTATTTATAATGGAAATATCGTAACCGCCTAACTGATTCTGTTACGATTAATTGGCACGTGTTAAATTTTTATCGTGCAGGTGCCCCTTTTATTATTACAACTTAAAGCTACTTCACGTGCTCCTATAGTAATCTTGTAGGTACGATGGAGGGTTGCTGACGCGTGTAGGTCTTGTGGTGGCTTTTGGCGGAGAAGATGATGACGGGTTCGCGGTGGCCCTTGGCGGAGTTGACTGGGTGGTGCTAACAATACCGCCTCCCCAAAAATCCACCTTGTCCTCAAGGTGGTAGTCTTTACAAAGTTCCGTCCAAGACTCCCACGACGTATCTTCTGGAGGTTCACCCTCCCACTGTGTTAGAACCCATCGAGTGGGCGGTGTAGTCGCGTTATCGATCTTTGAGTCCAGGAAACACAAGGGCCGTCGGAGAGGTTAGTTGTCCCGGAACTGTAGAGGGTAAGTTGTGTCAGAGGACGGGGACGGACCGCAATGTGCGCGGAGGAGAGAGGAGTGGAACACCGGATGAACTTGGGATTCCGGCGGAAGTTGGAGACGATAAGCCACTTCTCCGATACGCTCCATTATCAGAAAGGGGCCAAAGAATCTCCGGGACAGCTTGGGGTGATGGTGGTGACCGGCGATGGAGTTTTGCTTCCCCGGTCTCAACTTTACATAGACCCATTGGCCAACATCGAATCGCTCATCGCGGCGATGGGCGTCCGCGTAACGCTTCATGGCCTCCTGAGCCTTCTGCAACCTATTTTGGAGTTTGGAATGGAGGTTGTGGTGCTCCTGTAGGACAGAGTGAACAACTTCGTTCTTTGTGGTACCAGAAATATAGTCAACGACCGTCGGCGGGGGCTTGCCGAAAGTGATTTCGAACGGAGTGAAACCCGAACCTGAGTGGCGCGAGGTGTTATAGCTTCATTCAGCTAGAGCTAAGTAAGGGAACCAAGAAGCGGGCCGGTCATGGACAAAGCAACGAAGGTATTGCTCCAGGACGCGGTTGAGGACTTCAGTCTGGCCGTCGGACTGGGGGTGATAAGCAGTGCTCAACCGCAACCGGGTGCCACTTAAGCGAAACAATTCCTTCCAAAAGCTGCTCACGAAGACGGGGTCACGATCTGAAACGATGCTCTTGGGAAAGCCATGCAACTTGCAGACGATCTCCATGAACAATGTTGCAACCTTGAACGCAGTGAACCCAGTGGGCAATGCACCAAGATGTATGCCTTTAGAGTAGCGATCAACGACAACCAAGATAACTGTAAACCCATGGGAAGAAGGAAGATGCGTAATAAAATCCATAGACAGGTCTTCCCATACATTTGACGGGGCTGGTAGAGGTTGAAGTAACCCTGAGGGACGTTGATGAAGGTTCTTATTTTGCTGGCAAGTTATACATTCCTTAATAAAACGTTTGACATCACCCTTCAAGCCTTTCCAAAAGAAGTTAGATTCAAGTCTATGGGTGGTTTTAGCGATACCCAGGTGACCCCCTAGTGGCGTTGTGTGGTATTCGATTAGGAGGCTGGGTATAGAAGGGTTACCATCGTTCAACCAAATCCTTCCTCGGAATAGAATCAGGCCATCGCGGAGTGTATACTCAGGATGAGACGCGGGGTCGTCGTGGAAAGATTTTGTGAGTTGCTGGAACTCCAAATTGGTTTCTAGAGACTTTTTGATGTCGCGGAGGAAGTCGAGCTGAGGGGCCGAAAGGAGGAGGAACTCGCCGTTGGTGACCGGAGCTCGTGAAAGCGCATCAGCCACCACGTTCGAAGCGCCAGATTTATACTGTATGGAGTAATCATATCCTAGGAGTTTCGAAAGGTAATAATGCTGCTCCGGGGTCTGAATGATTTGAGACATTAGTTCACGAATACTCTTATGGTCTGTGAGTATCGTAAAGGGTCTTCCCAGGAGGTATTGCCTCCATTTCCTTACTACGGTGACAATTGCATGTAGCTCTCTTATATATGTCGAGGCATGGAGTAATCGAGGACCTAAGTGTTTACTGAAGTACGCCAAGGGATGTCCGTTTTGCATGAGGACGACACCAATAGCAGTGCTGGATGCGTTAGTTTCGAGCATGAAAGGTTCTGCAAATTTAGGTAATGCTAGCACGGGGGTGGTGGTCATGGCGGTTTTGAGGAGATCAAATGCTGTTTGTGATTCGTGTGTCCACTGGAAGGCATCTTTACACAGAAGCTTAGTAAGAGGTGCGACAATGGATGCGTACCCCTTAACGAATTTGCGATAGAAGCCAGTGAGGTCGAGGAAGGCGCGGAGTTCTTTGGTCGTCTTGGGTGTCGGCCACCGTATTACAGCCTGAATCTTCGAAGGTTCTGGCGTGACCCCTTTATCGGAGACGACGTGGCCTAGATATTCCAAGCTCCGTTGAGCAAACAAACACTTGGAACGTTTGAGGACAAACTCACCCTGCTGAAGGGCCTGAAAGATGGTCTCGAGGTGATGTAAGTGGGATGACAAGGAGCTGCTGTAGATGAGGATGTCATCGAAGAACACCGTGACAAATTGCCTCAAGAACGGACGAAGAAGCGTGTTCATGGCCGACTGGAACATAGATGGTGCGTTGCACAGCCCAAAGGGCATCACCAAATATTCGAAGTGTCCGTTATGGGTCCTAAACGCATTTTTTTCGATGTCGTTTTCGTCCATCAGTATCTAATGGAAGCCTTGCCTGAGATCTAACCGTGAGATCCACGAAGCACATCCCAACTCATCCAATAGCTCATCTATTGTGGGGATTGGGAAGCGGTCGCGAACAGTGACTGAGTTTAGAGCTCGATAATCGGCGCAAAGCCTCTAGGTTCCGTCCTTCTTCTTTACTAGCAGCACCGGTGAAGAATAAGGGCTGGAGCTCGGACGTATCAATCCTGCTGAGTGTAGCTCTGAAACTTGCTTTTCGATTTCATTTTTTTGGAAATGTGGGTAACGGTAAGGCCGGACGCTTATCGGAGCAGTGGAAGGTTTCAGAGTAATTCGATGAACTACCTGTCGTGGGGGCGGTAGCTGTGACGGAGGTTGAAAGAGATGATCATATTTTTGAAGCAGAAAATCAACAGATGGAATGGGGTGTGGAGAGAAGGGAGGGTCTAGATGGGCTGGTTGCAATACATGTAGTTGGTAGAATGTGGACGTGGAGCCCGTTTTGAGGAGTCGTTTTAACTGGGTTGCTGAGGTTGGTTCAGGCCCACTTGCGACATCTGCCTTCAGCGATATATCGTGGCCGGAATGATGGAAACGCATGACGAACTCAGTGTAGTCCGTCGTGACCGGTCCAAGTTCTTTAAGCCAATCAATGCCAAGCACCGCGTCTGCGCCGCTTATTGGAAGGAGGTGGAAGGAAACCGTGAAGGTGTGGCCCTGTATAGCAACTTGTGTCTTGGGCAAACTTGGTCACAGGTTAACATTGCGCCGTTACCCACCATGACGCGAAGTGGTTGTGTACTTTGAGGCCGGAGATGGAGGAACTGTGCGATTCGCGGTTGAAGAAAGTTGTGAGTGCTTCCACTATCAACCAAAATCGTCAACATAGCGTTTCTGATGGTGCCATAGATCCGGAAAGTCTCCGAGGAAGGTAATCCAGCGAGAGCATGGAGGCTTATATGCGAGCAATCGGAGTCAACGGAGGGTTCGGGATTGTCAAGCACGGCCGTGCCGGGATCTTCCGCAACTTCATGTTCCATTGAATCCGGACTCGGAGCTTGGTCCTCAGCAATGAACAACATTACCTTACCCTTACAACGATGACCTATGTGCCATTTCTCGTCGCAATTATAGCAAAGTCCCTTTTCTCGTCGAAAGGCCATCTCGGCCGGAGTGCGTTGGACGAAATTGGACTTAGGTCGTGTGGAGACGGTGGCGTTTTGGTGAAAGGAAGGCTTGGAAAAAACAGGACCTCGAGGCATGGGAGCTGGTTTGTCACGTAACTTCTCCTCTTGGAGCTTAGCTAGGGCTTGAGCTTGGAGGAGGGAGATTGGTTGAAACGCCATGACTTCGCGTCGTAACTCAGGGTTTAAGCCAGAAACGAAACAACTTAAGAGGAAAGGGGGGGGGGGGGGGAAGACCTACCACGCGGTTAGCGAGACGCTCGAACTGCGTGAGATACTCGTTCACAGTACCGTGCTGTGTTAATTTGAACAAGGCTCCCTTAGGATCTTCATAGAACGTAGGAGTGAAACGTGATTCGAGAGCCTGAAGGAACCCTTCCCATGACGTGATCAGACCATTGCTAAACATCCACTGGTACCAACTCAAGGCGGCGCCGTCGAGGTACAGGGAGGCAATGGTGACACGTTCGTCTTCGGGAGTCTTTTGATACTGGAACAGCTGAGTGATTTTGAAAATCCATCCTAAAGGATCGTGGCCGTCGAATTTTGGAATATCTAGCTTAACTGCATTCCGTTGATGGCTAGGAGAGGCCATTGGCACGGCGGCGGGGGGAGGGCTGGAGTCTCGTAGCCGCAAGTGCTCCAAGATCGAATCAACTTTGCTCGCAAGGTCATTGTATCGATCGTTTATGGAAGTATGGCTATTGGAGAGACGGACGATAGCCTCTTCCAGGCGGTCCGTCGTGGTCTTCCTGGTTCCATGATCCGCCATGGCAATGGCGAGAACGGTGGTCGGACCAGTTGTTAGGAATGGACGCAGAGGATAAGGGAAGAAGCTTAGTAGAGGGAGAGAGAAAGGTTCACGCCCTTTTCGAGCAAGGGAAGGCTCCTTAGTAAACTGCAGTTTTCTTATTATTTCTCTTTACAACGTACATGGTATTTATAATGGAAATATCGTAATCGCCTAACTGATTCTGTTACGATTAATTGGCACGTGTTAAATTGTTATCGTGCAGGTGCCCCTTTTATTATTACAACTTAAAGCTGCTTCACGTGCTCCTATAGTAATCTTGTAGGTACGATGGAGGGTTGCTGACGCGTGTAGGTCTTGTGGTGGCTTTTGGCGGAGAAGATGATGACGGGTTCGCGGTGGCCCTTGGCGGAGTTGACTGGGTGGTGCTAACAGTTAACTTGTTTGAGACGCCATCATCTCTGATGAAATACATATCAATAATTGTAATAAAAAAATTCAGGGGCCGAAAAGAATATGAAAATATTTAGGGATCAGTTTACAAAGCCAACATAGGAACAAACATGAAATAAATAAAATAAAACTTTTCAAGTACCAATTATAAAATCTGTAAATTTTTCAGGGATCAAAACTAAGAAAAAACTTATTAGACACCAAATACAAAATCAGTAAATTTTTCGGACCAAAAAATATATTCAAGCCAATTACTTATGACGAAGGGTAGGCTGAGTTATTATACACATAATACAGCATCTTAGTATAAATCTTTCATACTGGAAGGTTGTTGATTGCTTATTTTTTTGAAGTTCTCTCCTAACATATGAGGATATTAAAGTTTTTCTTAATAATAAATGAAATGAGTTCTTAAATAGATTCAATTAATCTTGTAGGTACGACTCCATGAAGCCATAAGGCTCTTGATCGATCATATATGGGTCTATCTGATGTGGCAATTGGGCAACTTTTGCCAAGGCATTCCCAAGTCCTGGAAGCCTTTGCGACTTGTTGATAGGTTACCTAACAAACTTTTCAACGTTATAAGGTTTAAAGACATTTTTAATTCTTATAATTTAATATATTTTTTACTTTTCATCTTATAAAATTATTTTAAAGACATTTAGTATTTTTTTGTCCTTATAGAACTTTTGATAATACATTTTTCACTATTCAAAATTCTATCTAAAATGCTTTAAAGACTAAAAAAAAACAAATATAATTTGTAATGACCAAAAATAAAAAAATAATTTTATAAAGATAAAAAAAGATACTATATTACAAGAACTAAAAAAATATTTAAACCATTTTATAAATACCAGCCAGATCTCTCCTCATGCACATATCTTTGTCTCACCCCTCTGGTTACTTTGACAAAATTGGTTGATTATATCATTACTTATTTTTTTATTTTATATTTAGGTCACCCGAAATTTACCATGAATCCATTTATTTCTGTTGCTTCCATTATTATTATTATTTTTGTTAGACTTAAGATTGATCAAGGCACTATTGCAGGACAAATTGAATAAGGGATTGCACTAAAGTAACATCCCACCAAAAGAATCACTTAATTTGAGTGTGAACCCATTCTTATTTTAAGGTACCTCATATAAAAAATGGATCCGTGTAATTATAAGTTTAACTAGGTAGTAGCATTCTTATGTCTTATAATTTACCCTACACCACTTACACCAATGCAAAAACAATATATAAACGTCCAATTAGGCTACAGCCTCACCTCCAAGCCCAAGATGCACTTCAAACCCTTGTCATTCTTCAAGTATCACATACCCCTTACAGATGCAATTTTCTAATTTTCCATAATTTAGGTGGGGGACGAAACAGAAAATTTAGACAAAACTAAACATACTAGGTTGCAGTAATAATTAAATTTCCACCGTTGATTACAATATGTTTTTCCTCTATTTAAAATTCAAAAAGTTCGGTTTTAATTCCTCTAATATTTTTTTATCTATTTTATTTCCTCTAATCTTGAAATTCACCCTCCAAATGATTTATTACCAACTATAATAATTTTAGAGACTATATTGATGATTTATTCTAAATTAAATAAAAAAATGTTAAATAATAATGATAAAACTGTGCATGTATCATAAATATAAAGAAGAAAAAAACACTATATGATGTCTTACCTTTTAAAGATGTATAAATACTATTTTATCATGTGAAGATGAATTATATTCTTCTCATGATATAGATAGTCATAGTTAAAATGTATTTATATTAAATCTTATAATATTTTACTGTTACGCATAAGATTCACCTGGCTGCATACTACATACATGAGACAACAACCCCCTTATGAATGTTTACTAAAGCACACGTAAATCGTGAAATGCATAGAGTATTTTTTTGGACACATGTGCATACAAGCGTTCACATTGTGGTCTAATTTGGAGGCTATATGCGCATTTCTTCAATTTTCATGCACACTTTTTTTTTTAGTGCTTTGCTACCTGCCATGCGTTTATTTTGTCTAACTTTCCTCTTACCGTGTTTGACTCTTGCTGCCTGGGAACCAACATAACCCCTTAATTCATTGCGGTTCTTATCCGAAAAATAAAATGATTTGTATCATCTCATTTTTCTTATGACGGAAACATGTGATATTAAAATCATTTTACGTAAGAACGTGTCACTATAATAAATCTGTGGACGAATATAATAATCCCGTTATCTGTGCATGTGTCTGCTAATTTTAACGCAACTCGGAATGTTAACGAGGACGTATTTAAAAAAAAATGAAAAAATTGAGAATATAAATAGAATTGCTTGCTATTTCATCCTTTTGGATATAGTCTTTTGTCATAGGTACAGTTTAATAATTATTTAATTTCATAAAAACTTTTTAATATACTATATATATATATATATAATATTTATAAGTTTTTCAAAGATAATATTAACTAAGTACATATATAATTATAATAATTTAACGACTTACATTCATATACATACACAATTGTAATTAAAAAAAATTGACTTTGACACGGCTTGTCCCCTTGCATTAAAACTAATTTTACAACCATATACTTTGGAAAAGTCCCTTTGCTTGACAAATATATACTCTCCGACTTAACAATGACCAACAACCTTTTCTTAACAACCTTGGAATATTAGTTGTGAGCAGTAAAATAGTAATTTCTTTGAAATATCTTAGTTTGATTTTGACCGGCCGGTACAAGAGCAAATCAATACTTTTGTTGATATTTTTTTTTTATTTACATAGTTATTCATTTATTTCAATTTTGTGGTTTAAATTATGTGGGTTAAATTAATTCTTGCATGTTATTCAAACACACTATAATTTTGGTAAGTTAAATTTTCTTGATAGTTTTAATTAATTGTAATGTTTTATACATGTACTGTTTTAATCAGTTTCAGCTTGAAATTTTTTAGACTTTAGTAGGAATTGAAGGGAGTATGAAAAAGCTAATAAAAAGACAAAAGGAAACGATTGAATTAGATCATGCGCGTGAGTAATAAAATATCTAAATCATGTTTAGTGGTTAAAACTTACATTCTGATATTTCATTTCGTGTTTTAAATTGTTTCTTGATATGCCACTTTTATGTAGTTTTTTTTAAGTTTTGGTTTTATCTTCAATGAATCAATATTTTGTATGCTCAATCGGTAATAAGGATTTAAATATTTGATTATATTTATGGATATATGACATATAATGTTTTATGTAATCAAGTACTGTTATATGTATTTTTTAATCTTAAATTTTTTCATGATCATATGAACTTGTGAGAACCAACTCATTTGAATTTTTTCTAATAGAAAAAAATGTTTTACATGATGTGACATAATATAAATATGCTACTAGTACTTAATTATATATAAGAATTTTTATTTTATTTTATTTTATTATGTTTTTTAGATTAAAATATAAGTTTTATAAAGAATAATTTGCATGTTAGAACTTTATATAAAACTATGATAAACAAATTAACATAGTATAATATATAACTTTAATTAGTTAACAACATAACATGGAATATATATTTTTTTGCATTTATTTATATAGTATTGAAAAATGTACGAGAAAATATAATTTTTTAAAATTGACATAACTAAAATTTTATTTTCCTTTTAATATATCTATGTGATAATTATAAACTGGGCAAGTATGTGTTAGTAGACTAGTTACTTATAATATTTTGTGTAATTAGACAAAATCTCAGCATAATCAATGTAATTTGCTTTTAAAGAAACATGAATATAAAAAAGTATTATCTTTATTAATTGTTATAAATTATGTTGTTACAAGTTATAATTATAGACTAAGGACTATACAGTATTCCTTTTGTTCCTTTTTATAAAAAATAAATGAGTATATTATTTTGGTCATAATTATGAGAAATATTAATCCACTTTAAGATGCATTAGTTAAATTTCTTTTATACACTTAACTTAATGTAAAATATGTCTATTTATTATCCATGCAAGTGGATATATTTATTGATCTATTAATAATACAAGCATATTTATTGATGAAATTAAATCATTCATTGAATTATGTGTATTATCGTTAAATATTATCATTATTTATCATCCCAAAATAAGTGTTGTTCTAGATTATTTTACACAAATAAAAAATCTAACAAATAAATAAAAGAGACTAATAGTTTTACATAAAACAAAACCTAGTTGTTAAAGATAGGGAGAGCAAGTATTGTGTGTTGTATCTTAGTTTCTATATTTTCATATATTTATCATGCATCATCATGTAAGAGTAAGAAGATTGTTTCTAAAGTTAGAAACTTTCTTCAATGCATAAAACTCTCTATTTTAATCGATTACAAGATTAATCGTAATCAATTACACAAGTGTTTGTAAAATACAGAGAAATTTTCATTTTGGTTTAATCAATTACAAGCTTACCGTGATTCAATTACACAGTTCAGTTGAGACAATGACTATGAGTCTTTGCTTTAATTGATTACTAGATAATCATAATCAATTACTCCATTCTTAAAAGTTTTTCCAGAAGTGATCAAGAACACTTTAATCAATTACATCAAGAATCTAATTGATTACATTGTTCTTGAAAGTTTTCTAGATTTTGGGAAGAACAAACGATTTAAATGATAATATAATCGATTACTTCTTTGAAGCAATTGATTACATTAAATATTTAGTCGATTACAGGAGATTATAATTATTTTCTCTATAAATAACTAGCTTGTGTTCTCACTTTAGAGTATGTGTGAAAACAACTTTTGCAAAATGAAATAAGTGAAAAGAAGAGAGACAATTAAGTGCTTAGAAAAAGTGTGCGACTCACACCTTCTAAACTTTGTTTTTGAAGATCTTATGGTAAAAAGTGAGTTGTGAGTTTCTTTTGAGTTCAAGAAGACACTCATTCACTCAAGCAAAGGTTCTTACGTAAGATTGATTAGGTTGTATCTTTCCTTGATTATGTTTTTTGTGTGTTTTACATATAGGTTTTCTTAGTTTAGACTAAGGGTAGGTTTCTCTTAGGCTCTTATTTACAAAGGACCCTAGGGTTGAGTGCCTTAGTCTTATTTTCTGGGGTAGGAATGAAGATTGATTGTAATTGTTTGTAAGAATTCTATATGTATAGTGAAAATCTTATTCGGGTTGGATTAGATAACTTGATTAGCTTATCTAGAAATAGAGAGTGAACCAGTATAAAAATTGATATACATATTCTCTTGATTTTATCTTTCTTTCTCATTCTAGTCTTGATCAATTTACAGAAGGTTAAAAAAAATGTTTTTCAGAAAAAAAATTAACAAAGATTTTTTTATTAAGGGTGAAATTAAGTATTGATTTATCAAAAGTTTGTGATATGATCCTTGGATTTTTTTACTCTGATTTTTAAAATCTGATTTGATATAGAAACCAATTCACCTCCCTATTGGTTTGTGAGTTCCATCGTCTTTTTCAATTGGTATTAGAGCTACAACTTGAAAGTTGCTCAAAATCACTATTTTTATAAAATGGACTCTAAACAAATCACTTTCAAAGAGGGTGCATCTCTCAATCGACCTCCATTGTTTAAGGGAGAACATTTTTCATTTTAGCAAAGAAGAATGGAAATATTTATCCAGCCAATTGATCTCGGTGCTGTAGAAGCAAGCTTCATGATGATGAATCAAGATTGATTCAAGTTGTTTTGATGTTAACAAAGATGATGACAAAAAAGCCCAAGAGAATGATTTCAAGATTGAGTCAAGAACAATTCAAGAATCAAGAGAAATTTGATTCCAAGATTCAAGAATCAAGTTTCAAGTTTCAAGAATCAAGAATAATCAAGATCAAGATTCAAGACTCAAGATTCAAGAATCAAGAAAATACTCAATCAAGATAAGTACTAAAAAGTTTTTCAAAACATTGAATAGCACATGAAATTTTCACAAAATCTTTTACCAAAGAGTTTTTACTCTCTGGTAATCGATTATCAGTTTACTGTAATCGATTACCAGTAGCAAAGTTTGTTTTAAAAAAGCTTTCAACTGAATTTACAATGTTCCAATTAATTTCAAAATAGTGTAATCGATTACAATGATTTGGTAATCGATTACCAGTGTGTTTGAATGTTGAAATTCAAATTCAATTGTGAAGAGTCACATCCTTTCACAAAAATGCTTTGTGTAATCGATTACAATGATTTGGTAATCGATTACCAGTGATAGGTTTTGAATAAAAATCAAAAGATGTAACTCTTCCAATGGTTTTCAAGTTTTTCTAAAGGTTATAACTCTTCTAATGGTTTTTTTGACTAGACATGAAGAGTCTATAAAAGCAAGACCTTAACTTGCATTTTTAGAATATTCACAACAATCATTACAATCTTTTACAACCTTTGAATCTCTTTGAACTTTTTCTTCTTCTTCCTTTGTCAAAAGCTTTCTAAAGTTTTCTGGTTTTCCAAATCTTGAAAACAAAAGTGTGCTATTCATCTTTTTCATTCCCTTCTCCCTTTGCCAAAAAGAATTCACCAAAGACTAACCGCCTGAATTCTTTTTGTCTCTCTTCTCCCTTTTCCAAAAGAACAAAGGACTAACCGCCTGAATTCTTTTTGTGTCTCCCTTCTCCCTTGTCAAAGAATTCAAAACAACACAGTTTGAGAATTCTTTTGATTCTTCTCTTTCCCATAAACAAAAGATTTCAAAGGACTAACCGCCTGAGAATTCTTTTGTTTCCCTATTCACAAAGTTTCAAAGGACTAACCGCTTGAGAACTTTGTCTTAACACATTGGAGGGTACATCCTTTGTGGTACAAGTAGAGGGTACATCTACTTGGGTTGTTGTAACTGAGAACAAGAAATGGTACATCTCTTGTGGATCAGTTCTAGTGGAGGGTACATCCACTAAGTTGTTCAAAGAGAACGTGGGAGGGTACATCCCTTGTGGATCTTTTCTTGTAAAGGAATTTACAAGGTTGAAAAGAAATCTCAAGGACCGCAGGTCACTTGGGGACTGGATGTAGGCACGGGTTGTTGCCGAACCAGTATAAAACTCTTGTGGGTTTGTCTTCTTCTTCCCTACACTTTTAATTTCCAATGTGCACTTTAATTACCGCTTTTACCTTTTGGTTAAGTTTATATTCCTGTTCTTTACTTTCTTAACAACATAGTAAAAGCCTAAAAAGGATAAATTTTAATTAGTAAAGGTTCATCAATAATTAATTCAACCCCCTTCTTAATTATTCTGAGGCCACTTGATCCAACAGGTGTATGAAATGCTATTGTTAAAGGTCCATTTATACCAACTAAAGAATTAAATGGTGAATTGGTACCTAAAGAATGGGATGAAATGAAAGATGATGAGAAAAGAAAAGTGCAAGATGATAAAAAAGTTAAACACATTTTAATTTCTGGTTTATCTTCTGATGAATTCTTTTGTATTGCAAGGTGCAAAAGTGCAAAGGAAATATGGAAAATGATTGAAGTCAATCATGAAGGCACTGCGGATGTAAGAAAAGCAAGAAAGCACATTCTTGTATCCGAATATGGAGCTCTCCGAATGAAAAATGGAGAAACCATTTCAAAACTTCGAACAAGATTCACCCATATTGCGAATCACCATCTTGGTCTTGGAAAAATGTTTGAAGATGATGAGCTAAACATCAAAATCCTCAACTATCTTACAAGAACTTGGGAACCAAAGATCACAATGATCAAGGAATCCAAGGACTTAGCATCAATGTCGATGGAAGATTTCTTCGGAAAATTAATTGCATATGAACATGAGTTGATTCAACAATGTCATACAGAAGAAACAAAAAATAAAAGAAAAGGAATTGCACTCAAATTTAATTCTTCAAAGGAAAACTACAAAGAAAGCTCTAGTGATGACAAAGATGCAAAAAATTTAAGCTTGATGTTGAAGAAGTTTAGAAAATTTCTCAAAAGATTCAAAAAAAGAAAATTCTCTAAACCTTCAAAGAATATAGAAAGCAAAAACAACACCTTCACATGCTTCGAATGTGGGAAGCAAGGTCATATCAAATCTGAATGTCCTATCTATCTTAGAAAATAACTTGCTGAAAAGAAAGGAAAGAAGGATAGAAAACATAAAAAGACCTACATAACTTGGGAAGACAATGCATTTACATCCTCAGACTCTTCTAGTGAAGAAGATGTTGCAAATATGTGCTTCATGGCAGACTCAATGGATGACTCCTCAACAATTGAAGAAATTGAGGTAAATTCTAAATTTGAAGAAGTTTTGGAAGCATTTAATGAAATGCATGAAGAAGCGCAAAGGCTTGCTATTTCAAATAAAAAGTTGAGAAGCGATCTAAAACTGCATATCACTAATTTGGCTTCAACACAAAGTGAGTTGGATAAATTGAGACAAATTGTTTCAAGCTATAAAGCCACTGGTTGTGCTTGTGCTTATACTTCTCTTAATATGGATGATTACAAATCTTTGCTAATTGAATTTGAAAAGTTCAAAAAGGATCACTATGAAGAACGTATAAAGTTGCAAACTAAGCTTTCTTATCTTAAATATCTATTTAGAAAATTGAACAAAGGAAAGAGTGATCTTAGTTGCTTGCTCAGTGTGCAAAAGCATAAGACTAGTTTGGGATATAACAAGAAAAATATCTTTTCTAAGAAAAACAAGTTTGCATCTTCCAAAAAGGTGAACCTAAACAAAGTCTCCAAAAAGAAAAACATAATGCATTCTAAGCCTAAAGCAAAGACTTGTTGTTATTGCATGAAAAAAGGACACACATCTTATATACGCTATGTTAAGAGATTTGACGTTCCTAGAAGCAAATGTGTTTGGATTCTTAAAGATTTAACTGTGGAAATTAATGAAAAAGATGATGGAACTCACAAACCAAGAGAGGGGGTGAATTGGTTTCTAAAAAAAAATAGACTTTTAAAACTAGAGTTAAAAGAAACTTCTTTTGCACGGATCGTATCAAAAAATTTGGTAAACCAACATTTAACCAATCACCCTTTACACAAAAACCTTTGTTAAAGATCTTTCAAAAAGATATTTTCTTTAACCTTCAATAAATTGATAAAACCAGAATGAGAAAAAAAGATAAGATCAAGAGAAGAAGTACACCAATTTTTATACTGGTTCACTCTCTATCTCTAGAGAAGCTAATCCAGTTATCTAATCCAAACCCAAATTATATTTTCACTATGCATATAGAATTCTTACAAGCAATATTAGTTCCTACCATAGAAAAAGAGACTAAGGTATCCAACTCTAGGGTCTTCTGTGAATAAGAGCCTAAGAGAAACCTACCCTTAGCTCAAACTAGAAAAACCTATTCTAGCATGACCTTAGAAATTCGTGCACAAACTAACAATGTGTAAACTACATGAAAAAGTATAGTCAAAGATAGACATAACCTGATAATTGATTAAACTGATATGAGACACTTCTTCACAAGTTTCAAACACTTATGTAATCAACTACAATAAGCCTGTAATTAACTAAAGTAGAGAGTTTTAACTATAGAAGAAATTTCCAACTTTAGAAACTTTCTCGTAACTCCTACATGATGAAGCATGATGCATATATATATAGATACTAAGATGCAACACACAATACAAATACCACTTAAGAGAGTTTGGCATGTAAGAGATAAAACTTCTTCAAGCTTCAAGGCTGAGTCTTCATGTTGCTCCCCCTATCTCTGACAAATTAGGGGGTGGAGTAAGCCTAGAGTAGAATAAGACTCCCTCTTAAACTCTCAACTCATACCAGGGCAGGCAGGGAAAGACTGAGACTATCGATATCGAGCCAGGGTTGATGAAAGATTATAGGATAGATACCCTATGGTTTGGTTGGTCTCTATGCCTGCTTCACTTTGTAGCATTAAGGGGACAATACAATGAGGGAAATCAACTAACAATTAACCCCATTAGACCCAACCTCAATTGGGTACCACCTCTCTCTAATTGATTTTGTCTTATAGGTGTTCCTAAAAGCAAGGGACTCACTATGGTACTGATGCAATCCTACCTCCCAAGGGTATTGGATAAAAGACTATAAGAGGATTAGGTTAGAGCTGCTAAAGAAGGCCCTAGGGTTCTCATGAACCTCAGGATAGATTTCTGAGCCCATGGGCCAAGGTTGGGTCCACTCTTCTTTGTAAATATTAGAATAAGTTTTTCCTTCTTTTGGGCCTTGTATTTTGGCCATTCTATTAGTATAGGGTTTTAGCTTTGTATTTCAGGGCATTTTGAGTAGTCTTTGTAGTAAAGACTTTTTTTGTATTTTCATGTATTTTGGCATGGGGGTGAGCTTAGCTATTGGAGGGGTGTGTCTAATCCCCCCTTCTCATGGAATATGCTAAAATGCCTTTGGTATATTCTAGGAATATTCCTTTGGCATATTCTTGTGGCATATTCTTTTCCCATGTGCTAGAGTCACACCTTCCATTCTTGTGGCATCTAAAAGGAATATGCTAAGATGCCTTTGGCATATTCTTGGAATATTCCTCTTAGATTCACATGAAATGGAAATGAAATTCACAATTAGTTAGTGACCTAGGCTATAAATAGAAATATGTGTAACAATTGTCATAACTTTGATGAATGAGAGTCTTGTGAGACACACTTCAAAGTTCAACTTCTTTCCCTCTTTTCTTCCTTCAATTTCGTGCTCCCCCCTCTCTCTTTCTCTCTCTTTCTTTTCCTCCATTGAAGCATCATCTCCAAGCTTCTTATCCAAGGCACATTCTTGGTGGCGAAATTCCTTTTTCCATGGCTTATTCCTTAGTAGATGGTGCCTCCTCTCACCTCTTCTCATTTGTCTTCCGCTGCATCTCCATGGTGAAAAATCACCATTGAAGGACCTCATTGAAGCTCAAAGATCCAGCCTCCATTGAAGCTTCACAAGCAAGCTTTCATTAGGTACTTGAATAGTGCTACTTTAGGCACATGACGGGTGATAAGTCCAAACTTACTGACTTTGTGTCAAAGAAAAGAGGATATGTTACTTTTGGAGACAACAAGAAAGGAAGAATTATGGGAGAAGGAAACATTGGAAATCAACACAAGACACAAATAAAAAAGTTCTATTTGTTAATGCACTTAAGCACAATCTCTTGAGCATTAGACAACTATGTGACAAAGGCTTCAAAATTGAATTCAACAAGAATTGTTGTATGATAACTGCTAATTATGAGTATATTTTGAGGTTAAATTATATAGGAGTTTGTAATTTTTCTCTCCTAATTTTTCCTTTTTGATCAAATAATTGTTAAATTAACATCATTTAAGTTTTTGTACAGAGAATATTAAAAGTGATGAATTTATGATGCTTAGTGAGTAAAATAAAGCCCAAAAAAATAAGATAATTCAGGAAGGTAACGATAATTAGGGAAAGCAGGGCTAATTAAGGAAAACAAAATAATTAAGGAAAGAATGGATAATTAAGGAAAACATGCTAATTCAAGAAAGTAAAGGTGGACTTAGTGCAAGAAGCCCGTTAATCTGCACCTATAAAAGAAGAGAGAAGGAAAAGACATACAAAAATTCCAAGAGAATACAATTCCTTATATAAGACAAAGGCTAAAAGAAGAAGAAACAAGCATTGGAAGCCATTCCTTCCTTCCATATTCCCTTTCTAATCTTTTCCCCCTTAACTAAATATTCCCCTCTTGCAATTGTAAAACCTTCATGACAATGAGAGGTTAAACCCTCTTTGTTGGGAACTTGGCAGTCAACTACTCTTGATGTAATTTCTCTTCCTATCTATTTAATAATATTACTTTTGTATTATCCTTTCTTGTGCTTAATATTATTGCTTGTGGTTGATCACCCATTTGCACAGTAAGTTTTAGGGGTAGCGTTGAGAAACATTATTTTCTAATAGAACTGAGAAAGGGTATCTAAATAAAGTTATCATTAGGGATAGGTTGATTTTTGTTTAGCCTGTTATACATCTCTATTTTTAATGCGATTTACTATTTTTTGCTCTATAAAGGGATTTGGGAGAGAAAATAGATAAATTAGGCTCTTTCATGTGGAGGACCAAAGTTAGAGTATACTAGTAGATGCAGGTGTAAATTGGAATAATTATAAATAGAGAAAAATCATTAACATTACATCAAAGAGTAGCTCTGGTAGGCTAAGTTCCCAACATTTTTATCTTTTGAATTTACTTCTACAATATTATTGAGTTCTCTAATCTTTTTGTCTTATAATTTGAATTCTTATTTAATTTCTCCTCTTGTTTGATTTAATTTTCTACCAATTTAAATTACTGTTTTTCTCATAACCTTTTCAAATAAATTCTCTTTAACTTCTTTTACTAATCAAATATTCGTCTTCCTAAGTATCAATAAAGTTCCTGTGGATACGATACTTGGACTTCCATTTTAACTTTATTACTTGGGACGAATTGGTGCACTTGCTAATACATCAACACTGTCTCAATTTGTGAAGCTATTTCTGGTGAGGTTGTTCACATAGGTAAAAGAATGGGTAATATATACATGTTGAATATTGAACATGTATCATTTCATGAACTTAGTTGTTTGGTAAGTAAGATTGATGATTCTTGGTTATGGTATCGTAGGGCTGCACATATAAACATGCATGATCTCAATCATCTAGTTAAAATTGACTTAGTATTTGGTATTCCAAAAGTCAAGTTTGAGAAAAATAAATTATGTGAAGCATGTTAAAAAGGGAAACAAGTTAAAAATTCTTTTCAAAGTAAAAACATTGTTTCTACTTCAAAACCCCTTGAACTACTTCACATAAACTTATTTGGTCCCTTAAGCTCTTATCCGTGGCCTCCTATGGTGGTGAGCTTCTTCTAGACTCATCTTCTCCTTGAAGTGGCATCTCCTCTCTCTCTTCCTTCTCCATTCCGCTGCCATTCATTTTCCAAGAAGCAAAGGAATCCATTGATGAAGAAGATCCTAGGCCTACAAGCTCCAATGGAGCTTAACCAAAATATATCTCATTTAAGGGTCTTTGGTTGTAAATTTTTTGTTCTAAATAATGATAAAAAATATCTTTGCAAATTGGATGCAAAAATCGATGAGGCTATTTTTCTTGGTTGCTCATTGCAAAGCAAATCATATAGAGTGTTTAATAGGAGAACTTTATGTGTGGAAGAATCTGCATGTTGTGTGTGATGAAACTAATCCTATTGTTCAAGAAAATTCTTTGGAAGATCGAGATCTAGGTTTTTAGGATAAGGATTCTGCTCTTGAAGATGAAACCAAAGTTGAAGAGCTTGAACAATGAAAAGAAATCACTACCACACCTCCTAAAGACCTCCCAAGAGAAAGGAGAACTCAAAAAGACCTCTCCTTGGACAACATTATTGGTGAAATATCAAAGGAAGTTTCTACTCGCTCTAGACTCAGGATTTTATGCAATAACATGACTTTTGTTTCTCAGATTGAACCAAGAAACATAGATGAAGCCTTGTATGATGAACATTAGGTTATGGCTATGCATGAAAAGCTAAATCAATTTAAAAGGAATGAAGTATGAGACTTAGTTCCTAAACCTGCCTCTCACAAGTCAATCAAAACCAAATGGGTGTTTCAAAACAAACTTGATGAATATGGCATCATAGTAAGGAACAAGGTAAGATTGGTTGCAAAAGGGTAAAACTAAGAGGAAGGCATTGACTACAGTGAAACATATGCACATGTTGTAAGGTTTGGTTCACTTCTTTACTTAACTGCAAGTTGACCAAATATTATGCTTAGTGTTTGCTTGTGCGCAAGGTATCAAGCTAATCCTAAGGAATCTCACTTAACAACTGTTAAAAGGATCATTAAGTACCTTAAGGGCACAACCAATGTTGGTTTGTGGTATCCTAAAGGTACCTTCTTAAATCTAATTGGCTTTTCAGATTTTGATTTTGCAGGGTGCAAACTAGATAGGAAAAGCACAAGTGGGACATGCCATCTATTAGGAAGCTCTCTTGTATCTTGAAACTACAAGAAACAAGCTTGGGTAGCATTATCCACTACATAAGCAGAATATATTGCAGCTGGAAGTTGTTGTGATCAAAGTCTTTGGATGAAATAACAACTCAAAGACTTTGGAGTAATCCTTAATCACATTTCCTTGAAATGTGACAACACAAGTGCTATTAATCTGTCTAAAAATCCTATCATGAATTCTAGAGCCAAACATATTGAGATAATATATCATTTTCTTAGAGATCATATATCAAAGGGTGATTGCTGCATTGAGTTTATTGATAATGAACATCAGCTAGATGACATCTTCACTAAACCTCTAGCTAGAGATAGGTTATTCTTCATTAGGAATGAACTAGGCATCTTAGATGGATCTAGCATTGAATGATGTTAAGCTTAGTACATGTAGCCTATTATGTATGCTCTTTATGTCAATTAATTTTATTTAATGTCATAGTATGTTGATATGTTGATCTGTAGTTGATTTTTCTATCTCTTTTTGAAAATACATGTTTTACCTTGCCATTTCGTGTTTTCACTATTTTAATCGATTACTCTCTTGTGTTAATCAATTATAATGTGTTGCTATGTGTTATTAGTTTTGAAAACTTTTTATTTTAATCAATTATCCCATGATTTAATCGATTACCATTTATGCAACTATGATGTTATGGTTCAAAATTTTCTATTTTAATCGACTACTGCTACGTATTAATCGATTACATGTTTTGGTTTAAAGCTTTTTCTGGCCTTTTGTTCTGTTGTTTTTTATTACGACTTTGTTTTAATTGATTACATGATGTGGTTTATGACTTCTTTTGGCTTTGGGTTTTGTTTTAATCGATTACAAAGGCCTTAGGGGAAGTTTTTCTTGCATATTTAAATAATTACACCTGCGTTTAATCGATTACTTATATCAACTTCTGGTTTTGAGTGAAAACAAGGGCCAATTTAATAGATTACCAGCGTGTCTGTTGTGTGTAATCCATTACATCTCTTTGTCTTCACCTTATCAACCATCTTTAAACTTAGATGAGGATGAAGCTTAGTGGTGTTTTAAGTGCTTAGTTCAGTTGCTTGGTTGTCCTTTCTAATTATGTTTAATTCTATTTCTATGTCTCTGCTTGATTAAGAAGTTATGGTATCTTATAATGGTATAATAATTAAATTGTAATGTTTTCTTAATGAATGAAATGCTATGATCTTTTCCCTTTTCACATCATATGTTTGTTTGTTTATTCTATGAATAGCTGTGACTTTTTGGCCTTGTTGTGCGAAAAGGGGGAGAAAAAGTTGCATTAGCATTGCATTAGGAAGGATTAGTGCATTGCATTAGTATTGTGTATTGCATTAGCATTATGTAGGGGGATGAGAAAAAAAATTTCATTAGCGTTGCATTAGAAAGTATTAGTGCACTGCATACATACATTCATATAACTTTACTTAATGATGATAATGATATGAATTGATACTTCTCTTAGTATTCAGAAACTTTTAGGTTTTTTTAAGAAAAGTCTCTACTCTCAAGACTCTCCAAATGCACTCAAATTATAATTCAAGTTTGGCATCATGAAAGCCAAAAAAGGGGAGATTGTTAGAGATATAGGGAGCAGCATGAAGACTAAGTCTTGGAGCTTGAAGAAGCTTGCAGAAGTTTTGTCTTTTGCATGCCCAACTCTTTTGAGTGACATTTGTATTGATTGTTGTATTCTGTGTTGCATCTTAGTCTCTATCTTTTCACATGTACATCATGCACCATCATGTAGGAGTAAGAAGATTGTTTCTAAAGTTAGAAACTTTCTTTAGTGCATAAAACTCTATTCTAATTGATTACAAGGCTAATCGTAATCAATTACACAAGTGTTTATAACTTGTAGAGATATTTTTGTTTCAGTTTAATCAATTACAAGCTTACCATAATCAATTACACAGTTCAATTGAGACAATGACTGACTTTTCATGAGTCTTTGCTTTAATCGATTACCAGATAATCGCAATCAATTACTTTGTTCTTGAAAGTGTTTCCAGAAGTGATCAAGAACACTTTAATTGATTACATCAAGAATCTGATCGATTACATTGTTCTTGAAAGTTTTCCAGATTTTGGGAAGAACACTTTAATCAATTGAAATGATAATATAATCGATTACTTTTTCAAAATAATCGATTACATTGAATATTTAATCGATTATAGGCGGTTATAACTATTTTCTCTATAAATAACCAACTTGCATTCTCACTTTAGAGTGCGTGTGAAAACAATTTTTGCAAAATGAAATAAGTGAAAAGACGAGAGAAGATCAAGGGCTTAGAAAAAGTGTGGGACTCACAACTTCTAAATTTTGTTTTTGAAAATCTCATGGTATAAAGTGAGTTGTGAGTTTCTCTTGAGTTCAAGAAGACACTCATTCACTCAAGCAAAGGTTCTTGCGTATAATTGATCAGGTTGTATCTTTCTTGGACTCTATTTTTCGTGTGTTTTACATATTGTTAGCATATGCATGAATTTCTAAAGGCATGCTAGAATAGGTTTTCTTAGTTTGGGTTAAGGATAGGTTTTTCTTGGGCTCTTATTTACAAAGGACCCTAGAGTTGGGTGCCTTAGTCTCTTTTTCTGGGTAGGAACTGAGATTGATTGTGATTGTTTGTAAGAATTCTATATGCATAGTGAAAATCTAATTTGGGTTGGATTAGATAATTGAATTAGCTTATATAGAAATAGAGAGTGAACTAGTATAAAAATTGATGTACATTTTCTCTTAATCTTATCTTTCTTTCTCATTCTAGTCTTAATCAATTTACTGAAGGTTAAAGAAAATATATTTTTCAGAAATAATTTTAACAAAGATTTTGTATTAAGTGTGAAATTAAGTATTGGTTTATCAAAAGTTTGTGATAGGATCCTTGGAAAAGAAGTTTGTTTTTTTACTTTGATTTTTAAAGTTTGATTTGATATAGAAACCAATTCACCCCTTCTCTTGGTTTATGAGTTTCATCATCTTTTCCACTAGTGAATAGTGATCCACACCACACATTTCACACTTAATAATCATATTGTAAATATATTTGAAGTTTTAAAATACAAATATAAAAATAATATTAAAGGAATTAGTAATACTTAGAATGAAATAATCGTAAAAATAAAAATTGAGGAATATATATTAATTATTTTACTTCCCATTTTCTTTATGTTTAACTAGCAAAAACACATATGTTGTCATGTCACTACTAAAAAGAGGGACTCAACATCACCCTATTAACATTGATTTTGATGAAAACCGATTTTAGAAAATACACGAAGACATTTTTGTAAATAAAATGTCATTGTTAACATCGATTTTTAAAAACTGATGTTGATAAAGGAATGTTAACATCGATCTTTATAAAGTCGATGTTGTGTTTTATCCCTTAATATCGGTTTTACGAAAAATCGATATTGTCCTTCTAATGTTTTCTTTTTTCTCTACCCCTGTCAAAAAAATCAGAGGGAGAGAATTGGAAGAAAGAAGGCACATGTTTCGAACCTTAAACTACAAGAGGCTAACACTCTACAATATCGTGTCTTCGAGGGAGAAGCCAAATGCCCCTCGTCCAGTTCCTTGGCTTCAAATGCCCTTCCTCTTCCTCCTCTACAAGTGGCCACCGCCACCACATCCCATTCTTCCATCTCTTCCCTCACCATCGACTTCGACGAAGACTCTGATGACAGTATCACCAACCATTCCCCAACGCAAGTCCTCTAGAACATCAACAAGATTCACATCTTCCACATTGAGCTCCCCAACAGAGCGCTAGGCATCAAAGTTAGTGTCATCCTCAAATGGCGCATTGATTTTGGATCATCCCTAGACAATTGCGTCATCCTCAGCACCTCCTTTATTTTCCACCCCAAAGACCTAGCCGATCCCACCACCATGACCACCAATTACAACATAAATGACGACAACAGAAGCATCCCTAACTCCTACACCAACAACGGCCTCAAATTGCACATCTTTTGGACCATTTGTGAATGTATGAATACATGATTTTGATGATGCCAAAAAAGAATCAAATAAGGTTGCTTCAAAGGATAAGTATTACTTCAAGATTAATACAAGGTTACTTCAACAAACAAAGCCTTGCATCAAGATTAACTCAAGATCAAGCCTTGCCTCAAAACAAAGTATTTCCAAGACATGCAAGGCTCCAGTAATCGATTACCAGGCAGTGTAATCAATTACTAGAAGACAATTTTGAAAAATAGCTATTAACAAGGGTTTTGAATTTGAATTTTGAACCTATATTCGATTACCAAATGTTTGTAATCGATTACCAACAATGGAACTCTTGAAATTCAAATTCAAAAGTCATGACCCTTCAAAATATAACTGTGTAATCGATTACCAGAAACCTGTAATCGATTACCAGTGAAAAAATTCAGAAAAATCTTTTTGAAAAGACACATCTCTTCAAACCATTTTGAAAAGGCACGAAGGGTCTATATATATGTGTGTCTGATTTCAAAAAGCAAGAGAGATATTCCAAGAGAACTTCATTGTTAAATGCTCTATGAATAACTCTTGGGCAAACACTTGCAAATCTATTAAGAGTTCATCTAGGAACTTCAAATTGTATTATTCACTCTAAAGGAGAGAAATCTTTCTGTTCTTCTCAGAAAGTCAATTGTAATCAAGAGTCTGATTGTCTCTTGAATTATGAGTTTCCTGAACACAAGGGAAAGGGATTCCTTGGGTGTTCAGAAGTTGTAAAAAGGACTTTTACAAAGTTAGTGAAAATCTCAAGTGGGTTGCTTGAGGACTAGACGTAGGCACGGGAAGTGGCCGAACCAGTATAAATTGAGTTTGCATTTCTCTCTTCCCTTATCTCATTTATGTTATTGCAATCAATTTTGTCTTGCATGTTTAAAGAACATTATTAAATTGATTATTGCTTCTTCTTCTGCATTTTGAGTCTATCTTTTAGAAGGGGGTTAAAAGTTTGTTAGTGGGAAATTTTGAAAGTTAATTCACCCCCCTCTTAAGTTATTGAGGCCACTTGTCCAACACCATTGGCTCCCTCATCGCTACTAGAGTCCATCCACCACGCCAGAGTCTGCATCAGGTAGAGGCGCATCAGGTCTTCACTTTATTTGAATAATCATCAAATTTTATGAGATCTTATGAAATGTTCTTATTATTATCACTTCAATTTGTTATTGTTTGTATAATCTATTATATGGGAATCTATTTTCATAATTACTATTTACAACTCAATAATTATATGATCGTAGCTAGACAAACTAGCGATGATTTTCACTCAATCAATTCTATGCTGTTGATATGGTCATAGCTGGCCAAGTTTAAATTTTGTTTCATAGGTACACTAGGAGAGGTCTTTTATGGATCCTCCTTTCGTCTTTATCCACAACAACACATGGAATATTTCCATACTTGAAGGGTATTTAGAAAGTCTAAAAGGGGAAAGTATCACTAAGTTCAAAATTTCCAACTTCAATTCCTTTATTGTTACTGTTTAGAATATAATTGTTTAGTTGCTGATGCTTTTTCATAGTCATTGCCTCATGTGATGAAATATTTCACAAGGGCAAAGATAGGGCAAAGGTCCATTTGGTGGCAATTTCTTTTTTTAAATTTACCATTTGGGGGTAAAATTTAAATTAATACCCCGAAAGGGTTAAGTTGTAGGGTAACAGTATCACCTACGACTTTTGTATTGAAAGTCATAAATTGTGTTACAACTTCTTTTTTTCCATTTTTATGACTTCAATTTTTTAATTTTTTAAACACGACTTTAAAGTCATAAGAGTTTTTTTTTCTACACGATTTTAAAGTCGTAAAGGTTTTATTTTTTTTTTCCATTCAAGTTGTAAATTATTTTATGACTTAATTTTCTTTTGCACGACTATAAAGTTGTAATGTTTTTTTAAAATATCAAATATTTTTTTATTTTAATTATTTAATGAATTCATGTATGTTTTTGTTTTATAGTTTTATTTAATATTTCTATATTTTTTTGATATTTTTTATTTAATATTTTCTATATTTTTTCTATATCATTTTATTTAATATATTTTCTATATTTTTTTACTAATGTTAAGGGTTTTTTTTTATAAATTAAAAAATAATGCAAAAGACTTAAAAATAAAAATATTAAAATGTACTATATATTTGTTTAACAAAAATATTAATAATGGGATGAGATCCCACAATGAGTTCTTCTAGATATGCGTCGGGGTCGTTCATCTTGTTGCGGTGGATTTGTTGTTAGTTGTTGTTCTCTTATTCTACAACATCTTCCTCCTCTTGTTCTACGATGATTACATGTAACTATTTGTTGTTGTTGAGAAACATCATCACCACCATGACCATCATCATTATCATCATCATCATTATTGTCGGTATTGTTATTATCATCATCTTCCTCCTCATCCTCATGACCCATGTCATACATTTGAGTAGGTAATAATGGACAATAACAAGAGCTCAGTGGTGGTGGGTTGTATGTAGATGGCGGGGTGTTGAAAGTTGTACCAAACCTTTGTGAGAGTCCTTCAAAAACATTTGAGGTAGAAGGAACTAGAAATGAATATTGAGGAATATATGATGAGAATCCTGATGTTTAAAAACTTTGTTCACATCCTTGAGGCATATATCCAAAGAAGCATGTGATTGATAAATAGATTGTGCATGTGATTGATAAATAGATCGTGCATGTGATTGATGATGTTATGGCATATATCTATAAACATGCACTGGAGGTACACTGGGTTCAACATAATATTGATGGTGGTGATGGCTAAGATAATGCTATAAATTAAGAATTACGAATTTAAAAATAATAATGAATAATAATAGCAATAGTTTATCAAAATTCTTAAGTAAACTTACAACCTCAGTAGATAGTGCCCCTTCACGCAATATATATCATCTAGTTCAACATATATACCATTGCATGTATTCTGAATTTTCATGCAAAATACCATGGTCAGCTTCACCTTGAACAATATAATCATTCCAATGATTCATTTGTTAATCTAGTGACATTGATGGTAAGGCCAAAAAATATCTATTCCTCCTCTTATATCTATGTCGTGGAGTTCCTCTAGGTTTGGTGGGTCATCTGGAATATTTTGTTGTAGTCCAAATTGTCTCATGACCTTGTCTATTGCATGGCATTCCACAATTGCAAAACATATGAGAATTACTTTTGCACGAACAATCATAGATACCTCAACATTATTAATTAATTGTCTTATTTGAGGTGTCTCACAAGGTGTCCACAAGAACTGCAAGACATATATTATTATTGCCACATATTTTTTAATGAATAGGAAACACAAAGAAATAATTAATATAAATAATAAAAAATTAACCTCATTCATATGTAGTCTATCAAATATGATGCATATCAGTTTAACTGCATGGGTGGGAATGTTTGTTTGGCTTATCGGCTGAGACCATCTTCGTGCAAGAGAAAATCTAAGTCCTTGTTATACTTCTTCGTCAGATAGGTCATCTATCTTTGGGACAATGCATTTAATATGGTCTCGCACCCATGATTGCAGTATCGATATACATCCTTTATTATCATTTTGTAAAGGCTTTACAGCCCGATCTAGACCTTGAAAAACGGAAGCTAATACTACTATACCCCAGCTATAATGACATGACTTTGTAAAATTTGATAACAAAAGGAGATATATAAAATGGACTCTTGCTGCTGATGTATCTAGCATCAAACATCCACGTATGAGCATTATGATATGAGCTCTAGCATATTGTGTAATCATAACATCATCAGCATCAACAGGAAGTTCTTGAAAATTTTGTTGCAACCAGGTTAGATAAATCAATTTTCCCTTGATATACTTATCAGGTGGAATGTCCCCTAATAAGGCCTAACAAGAAACAACACCAGGAACGACACCAGTTATAGACAATTTGTTAATCTTGAGGCCGAGCTGCAAGGCCACATCTTCTAAAGTTATGGTTGCCTTCCAATGTGGAAAATGAAGTATATGAGTTTCAGGCCTCCAACGTTCAACCAATGCTATGAACAGATGTTGGTTAATATCAATCTGTCCAATAGTTATAACACAACCAAAACCAGCTTCATTTGTTAAGTTTTTCATGTGGTTATCTATATGATCTAAATGCGTAGAAGCCCAGATAGAATTACACCTTGGACCAATCATTCTCTCTTCATCTTCCTACACTTGATTGGAAATATAATTGTGTTGTAAGTGCAACAATGAGCCATCAATAGGTCCAGGTTATGCATGTGTCATTGCTTCATGAAAAAAGAAAACAAGAGATTGGAAGAAGGATGAAAAGGGTGGGATATGAGAAAAAATATCATGCTCTTGAGTTAAGAATCTCATGCTTTTTAAATGTACTTGATTGGACTTCATGTAAACAATCTTGTGGCACATGGTAATGGTAAGTTGAATGTGTAGAATCTCGTAGGTTTGCTTTTTGTTGAAGGTGTAGCCTTTGGGGTTCTTCAACTTGTCATTCATGAGCTTCATCATTGAAGGAGGGAAGATTCTTCAAGAAGCAACATATTGAAATCCGATATGTATAGTCATTTCCATACTTCATTTCATGCAAGCTAAGATTCTTCATGCATGAGTCTCCAATATTCGTGTTCTTTTTCATTATTCACGAGCTTCATATGCATTTTCGGGTTGTTCTGCACGAGCCTCGCCTACATTTCGGTACTTCCATCTTTTGGTGCCGAGTCAAACTATTAAACAAGTGGCCTCAATAACTTGGGGGGGGGGTGAATTAAGTTTAAAAAATTTTCCCTAACAAATTTTAATTCTCTATTTAAAAGAAATATGCAGAAAAAGAAGCAATGAACAATTTATTTGATGCTTCTTTAAATGTGCAAAATAAAATTAAACTGCAATAATGTAAATGAGTTTAGGGAAGAGAGAATTGCAAACTCAGTTTATTCTGGTTCGGCCACTTCTTGTGCCTACGTCCAATCCTCAAACAATCCACTTGAGATTTTTACTATCCTTGTAAATTCCTTTACAACTTCTGAACCACCCAGGGATACCTTTCCCTCGTCTTAAAAAAAACTTACAAATCAAGAGAATTGATTAACAATAGTTTGCTTTTGAAGTACATAAGATGTTTTTCTCTCTTTAAGAGAAGAATAATACAACTTGAAGAACTTATAAGAATCCTTAATTGCTTTACAAGTGTTTGGCCAAAGGTTTTCTTTTGAGAGAATAAGACAATGAAGTTCTGAAAAACGCTGAGGATTTTCAAACAAAGGTCACATATTTATAGGCCTTTGGTGGCTTTTCAAAAACTTATGATTCAGAGTTATTTTTAAAATTTCCTCACTGGTAATCGATTACAGATCTGTGGTAATCGATTACACAATTAATTTTTGAGGAGCCATGTCTTTTCAGTTTGAATTTCAAAACATTCTATTACTGGTAATCGATTACACAAAGGTGGTAATTGATTACAAACTTTAAAATTCAAATTTCAAACTTTCTGAAAGCTTTGCAAAAAACATTTTTGCTTCTGGTAATCGATTACAGCCTTTGGTAATTGATTACCAGAGAGAAATATATATTTTCCAAAGATGTAAAACCACTTAAAAACTTTATAAGAGATTTTGAAAATTTATGTCTTTTAAGGCCAAACCTTTGTAATCTTTTAAGAGATTCTTTTAACAAATAATGGACTATTGTGAATTGTTTATCTTGATCTCTTGATCTTGACTTAATCAACTTTGAATTTCTTCAATCTTTTCGCATCATCAAAATCTTCATAAGGCATATGCACTCACACAAACGACTTTGAAGTTGAAGCACATGGCTCGACTTCAAAGTCATAAAGAATGCCACAACCTTAGTGTTTTAATTAGATTTTAGTTAGGTTTTTGTGTAGAAATTGTGAGTTAGGATACGACTTTAAAGTCGTGATTAGGGTTTTATTTATTTTAAAATGTTGTATGTTATAAGTTAATATTATTTTAGGGTTTTAGTTATTATTTATCTAAAAATGTTATAAGTTACAAATTTTAATTATTTATAACAAAAAACTTTAGGGTTTTAATTATTATTATTATATATATAAAAATGTTATAAGTTATAATTATTTATAACAAAAATACTATAAATCAATTCAAAGTCATGGAGGCTATAATTACTTTGAAGTCATGCAAAACCTATGACTTTCATCTCCATTATAAAAGGGATGATGCTTGGGACTCGAGCTCACTGATAATCTTCTCCATCTTTTCACATTTTCTTTAGAAGTCATTGTAGTCATTTTTACGATATTCCTGATATGTTTTTCTATTTAACATTAGATATTGTAAATTATTCATATTTTTACTGCTAAATTACTTTTTTATTTGTTCAGAGATGTCTGACGAAGAACCCATAACAAGAGATAATGTTAGCAACTTCAGTGACGAGAATCAGGAACACGATGTTCACGAAAGTAGAGAACCAAGCAATCAAAGTCAGTGTAGGCCATCTTCATATTTTGAAATTGTTAATACCCAACTTTTAGAAGATCTATAGTTCTCAAATCCTTATCAGAATAGAGAGAGTGACAGTACAAATGACTCATATGACCTTTATGAAGGAATGATATTTGGATCAAAACAAGCAGTTGTGAATGCCATTAAATAATTTCATTTTCTATCATTTAATTATGATGTAGAAGAGAACAAAGAGTGACAAGTACGTTGTTAAGTGTATACAATATGGTAATGGATGTCAATGGATGGCGAAAGCATCCTTCAACAAAATACGCAGGAGGTCAGAGATAAAGAAAATAAATGGTATTCAGACTTGTACAACTTCACTCATATCACAAGATCATGTTAGGTTATAATCATCCGTAATTGCTTATAATATTTTTCACTTAGTGAAAACAAATTCTGATATCCAAATCAAAATCTTGATTATAGACATGCTACAACGCTTTGGTTATACTGTGACATACAAAAAGGCATGGACAACTAAACAGAAAGCACTCATAATTTCATTTGGAAGTTGGGAAGAATCATACAGTTATCTGCCTATATGGATGACAACTGCTCAACACTTCCTACAAGATACAATTGTTAGATACAAAACATCCAATTCAATGGAGGATGGTGAGGATGACTCTTCTAAGGTGATTCTTAATTGTGTATTTTGTGTAAATTAAATAGGTACTGATCTAAACATGCAAATCAATTTAAATGGCATATTCAGATCAAACAGTGGAAGCTAAATATTACGAGCGTACCTCTGCAGATGGAATGCGAAGCGGTGCATACACGAACCCGAAGACAGTTTTGTTCTTCCAGACCCTTACTCACTCTGAATAGATGGTGTATTTTTTTTTAATAGAGAAGTGGGTTTGGTGATACAAAACTGAGAGCACCGCATCCTATTTATAGAGTTTGTCTATCATAGAGCTCAACCAATTTGTTATTAGAACGTGAGATAGAAGTTATCAGTACGTGAGATAGAGGATGGATACGTGATTTGTTACTGAAGGTGGTTGCAAATATATTGCAAAGATATGGGTTGAATGTGGAAGGAAAATGGACCAGATTCAAAAATAACAAAATTTTCCAAAATAATGTAATGGGAATAAAATAAAAATAGAATGTGGAATGTGACCTTGAACGTGGGCCATTCCAGCATTCTCCCACTTGGTCCATTTAACTCAACATCAACCATAACAAGAAACATAATATATGAGTCATGGCGATAGGTCCTCTGATGATGAGTAATATCCTCCATGTACCAAAATAAATCAAGTCTCTCATACTAGCTCTCAACTTAATGAATAAACCATATGTTTATTCTATATCTAAACCGAATGATTTTTCTCGAAATAAATAAATGTGCACAAAAACATATGAGAAAATATCTAACTGAATAAGAGTTTCATTGAAAATAACAAATGTATGTACAATGGAATTACATCATGGAACTAAGTCCCATTCGTACTACATGATCCTTAAAATTCTTTGGTGGTATGCCTTTAGTTAAAGGATCAGCAATCATCAACTTAATGTTGACGTGTTCAATGACCACTTTCTTTTCTTTAACACGTTCTCTTATGGCTAAGTACTTGACGTCGATGTGCTTACTTCGACTTCCACTTTTGTTGTTTTTAGCCATAAACACCACATCAAAGTTGTCACAATACAACTTTAATGGCCTAGAAACAGAGTCCACAACTCTAAGGCCAGACATGAAACTCTTCAACCATACACCATGCGAGGTAGCCTCAAAATAGGAAACAAACTCAGCCTCCATAGTGGAAGTAGCAGTTAAGGTTTGTTTGGCACTTTTCCAAGATACAGCTCCATCGGCTAACATAAAAATATAACCAGATGTTGATCTTCATGAATCAACGCAACAACAAAGTCTGAGTCGGAGTAGCCAATCACTTCCAGACAATCAGTTTGTCTGTACATGAACATGTAATCCTTTGTTCCTTGAAGATATCTCATCACTTTCTTTGTAGCTTTCTAGTGGTCAATACCCGGATTACTTTGATATCTTCCCAAAACTCCAATAGCGAATGCAATATCAGGTCTAGTGCAAACCTGAGCATACATAAGGCTTCCAACTGCTGAAGCATATGGAATATTTTTCATGTGTTCCTGCTCAAAATCATTTTTGGGGCACTGACTCAAAGCGAGTTTGTTACCCATCACAATGGGAGCTACACTTGGTGAACAATCTTTCATTTTAAATCTCTCTAAAACTTTGTTGATATAGGTTTCTTGAGAAAAGCCTAAAATGCCTTGAGATCTTTCTCTATGGATCTTTATGCCTATGACATAAGATGCCTCTCCCATATCCTTCATATCAAAGTTCTTTGAGAGAAATTGTTTCACCTCATATAGCATACCCTTATCATTAGTCGCAAGCAGAATATCATCTATGTATAATACAAGGAAACAAATATTACTCCCACTGACCTTCTGATATATACAGTGATCCATGACATTCTCTTTAAAGCTAAATGAAGAAATGACCTCACGAAATTTTAAATACCACTGGCGGGAGGCTTGTTTCAATCCATTGATGGACTTATTAAGCTTGCAAAGTAAGTGCTCACCAACACTAGATAAGAATCCCTCAGGTTGTTTCATGTAATCCTCTTCTTCTAGATCACCATTCAGGAACGCCATTTTCACATCCATTTGATGCAACTCAAGATCAAAATGAGCTACTAATGCCAAAATTACTCGAAGAGAGTCTTTCTTAGATACAGGGGAAAAGGTCTCTCTGTAATCGATTCCTTCTCTTTGAGTGAATCCTTTAGCAACAAGTCTTGCCTTATGTCTCTCAATGTTGCCTTATGAGGCTTTCTTTGTTTTGAAGACCCATCTACATCCAATGGCTTTTACACCAACAGGCAACTCAACGAGATCCCAAACTTGGTTAGATGCCATAGAATCCATCTCATCCCTCATAGCATTATACCACAAATTTGATTCCTTGGAACTCATGGCTTGTGAAAATCTCTCAGGATCATTTTCGGCTCCAATGTTTTAGTCTGATTCTCGTAGGTACACTACATAATCACTAGGAATTGTTGTCTTTTTTACTCTAGTAGATCTTCTTAATGCTGCTTGATCATCCTGTTGAGGAACTTGTTCAACCGATTCTTCACGAGTTTGTTCAATATCATCATGTTGTTCCTCACAAACAACTTGATCTATATGATCACTTTCAACAGCTTGTGGAACTTCTATCACTGGTTGTCTAACACCCATTTTAACTTGAGGGGTGGGAGTGACTACCAACCTATTACTTGTCCCAGAAGGTTCAGCTTTATAGTGATCCCTTTCAGAAGAAATGTTCTGAAATTGATCACTCCCACTGATCAAGTCATTTTCAAGAAACTTTGCATTCCTTGATTCCACAATCCTAGTGTTGTGGGATGGACAATAGAACCTTTACCCTTTAGACCTTTTAGCATATCCAATGAAATATCCAGTAATAGTCCTAGGGTCTAGTTTCTTCTCTTGTGGATTATAAATTCTTACTTCAGACGGGCATCCCCAAACGCGTATATGTCGCAAACTTGGTTTCCAACCCTTGAATAACTCAAAAGGTGTCTTTGAGACAACCATGGTTGGAACTCGGTTTAATATATATGCAGTCGTCTTAAGTGCATCAATCCACAAAAATTGAGGAAGCTTTACATTACTCCTCATGCTTCTCACCATGTCTAATAAGGTTCGATTTCTTCATTCTGCCACACCATTCTGATCCGGAGAACCAGACATAGTGTATTGGGCAACAATCCCATGTTATTGAAGAAATTTCGCAAATGAACCTGGTGCTTGTCTATCCTCTGTGTATCTACCATAGTACTCCCAACCTCTATCTGATCTCACGATCTTAATTTGTTTTCCACATTGTTTCTCAACTTTAGCCTTAAAAACTTTAAAGGCATCTAAAGCTTCATTCTTATAATGAAGTAAGTAGAGATACATATATCGTGAATAATCATCTATAAAGGTTATGAAGTATTTCAGACTATTTGCATCCATGTCTGGACAACATATGTCTGTATGTATGATTTCTAATAAATTAGAACTCCTCTTTGCACCCTTTTTAGACTTGTTAGTTTGCTTACCCTTAATGCAATCTACACAAGTCTCAAAATCAGCGAAATCCAAAGTACTAAGTACTCCTTCATTTACTAATCGCTTGATTCTCTCAATAGAGATATGTCCTAATCTCCAGTGCCACAACATAGAGGATTCTTCATTCACAATACATCGTTTTAACCCAACAAAAACGTGCATAGAATTATAAGTAGTGTCACTTTTCAATTCAGTCGAATAAAGACCATCAACCAATTGACCACAACCAATAATTTTAGATTTATTCAGTAAATTAAAACCAAAGTCTGTAAAATTAAAATAGAATCCCAAAGGTGCAAGTTTAGAAACAAAAATTAAGTTTTTACAAAAACTAGGACATTAAAAAACTTTCTCCAAATGTAATTTAAAGCCACTACTTAAAACTAAGACACATGTTCCAATGGCCTCTACATGCGAGCTCATCCTACTCCCTGAGTAGATGCACTGCTCACTTGCCACTGGCTTCCTTAGGCTTTTCATACCCTGCAAGGTATTAGAAACATGGATTGTAGAACAAGAGTCAACCCACCATGTATTATGATTCACATTAATCATATTAGATTCATAACAAACGAAAATAAATGGTGTACTTTTCTTCTCAAACCAACTTTTAAATTTGGGGCAGTACTTCTTTACGTGTCCTTTCTTTTTACAGAAGAAACACTTTGACTCCTTTTTAATTGTTGGCTAAGTCGGAATCCTTCCTTTATTGGTGTCTACAAACTTCTTCCTATCCTTTCCAAAAGTAGAAGTAGTCAAATTTACCTTCTCACCCTCTTCCATTATCAATCTCTCCTCTTCTTGAACACACATGGTCATCAGTTCATCAATAGACCATTTATCCTTATATGTGTTGTAGGAGATTTTAAAGGGTGTATACTGTTGAGGTAGGGTGCACAAAATGAAATGTATCTGGAAGGATTCAAACATGGTAACTTCCAGGGTTTTCAACTGAGCCACTATGTCCCTTAAACGCATGATATGTTCACGCGCACCTCTCGTTCCATAAGCTTAATGGAAGAGAATTGCATAATGAGTGTGCTAGCAAGCGACTTCTCAGAGGTTGTAAACTGTTCATCAATGGCTTTCAATAGATCTCTGACCTTATCATGCTGGTCAACTGAACCCCAGATACTAGCGGATATGTTGGTTTTTATGAACATAACGAAGAGACGATTAGATCTCTCCCACTTTTCATAAAGGTCAACAACATCAGGTTTACTAGTTTCAGTAATAGCCGGTGGCTCATCCTTCCTAATAGCATAGTCAATATCCATCCAACCCAAATGAAGGAGAATTCTTTCCTTCCAAACCTTATAATTATCACCTTTCAATATGGGAAGGTCACAAGAAATATTCATAGATTGTGAAACTGCAAACAAACGCACATGCTCATTAAGAAAATTTGAGACTAAACAAATGTCATGTTTGCCAATGCAAATCATGTCTCAATATATGAATCTAGTGACACAAAACTTGCATGTGGGTTAAAGTCCTACTCAATGAGATTCATCATGCAACTTTACGATACAACTATTAAATCATGTTCTTTTCCTTAATTCCTGTGGGTAAAATATAATCTAATATTTTATCCTAATTAATCATACAAATACAACAAAATTCCTGTGGGTAGATTTCATCACATTACATATGATTAATCATAATTAATATTTCTAATGTGATTATAAATTTAGCATATAATTTTACTCAATTAAAGATGTTGTGGCAACTCTCTAATTTAATAAAATTATATTAATCACTTAACATTCAAAAATAATCTTTGCATAACATACTTAATAATGCAAACGTGCTCAATATTAAATCATAAAAATTACATGTATACCAATTCAAAATAATATTGTATGTATATCCATTCAATATGTAATAAACTTTAAAGGATCAAATCCAATGCATACCAGTATTTAACATAATATTGCATGTTCAGCATAACTTAGGGACACACAATTTTAAATACTTGCACATAAATAATTTATCCTTCAGCAGTTATAAATATAAATGAACTGCACCTAATAAACAAATAAATTGCAACAACTTAGTGGCAAAGGAAGTCATTTCATGTTGTAGGGCAAGGGTTCGAGACCAGCCCAAGGCGGATCAAGTCTTGCTTTGTTTAGCATTCTCCGAAAATAATATTTATTAACAATTTCATATCAGTACAAAGGTGGTTGCAAATATGTTGCAAAGATATGGGTTGAATGTGGAAGGAAAATGGACCAGATTCAGAAATAACAAAATTTTCCAAAATAATGTAATGGGAATAAAATAAAAATAGAACATGGAATGTGACCCTAAACGTGGGCCATTCCAACATTTTGGGCTTTTAAGCCATGCATTGAGGGCTTTCAATATTGCAAGCCGATTGTGCAAGTAGATGACATTTTTTTAATTGGAAAATATTGTGATACTTTGTTGACTGTCATTGGATAAGATGGTAGTCAAAACATTTTTCTACTTGCTTTTGCAATTGTTGAGAGCGAGAGAAAAGAAGTTTGGATGTGATTTTTGCATTATTTGAGGAGATATGTTATGCCTCAACCAAATCTGTGTATTATATCAGACATGGGAACTTGTTTGCTAGCAACTTTGTGATCAGAACGAGTTGGGTGGACTAGGCCGGATGTAACTTTTGTGTATTGCATTTGCCACATTGCATCAAATTTTAACAAAGACTTTAAAAATGTTGACTTAGAAAAATAAGTCATTAATATGGGTAAGCTTCTAAGCACTTCATGCATCAAATAATTTATTTATTACATGTTCAACATATTTATTACTCATTGCTTTGTCTTTTGTCATAAGATATGAGATGAGGAAACCACTATTTGAGGCAAAGTTGCTTGCAATGTGATCAAAGTTTCCACGAGCAGGAAATTGGTTGGACCAAATTCCAAAGAATAAATGGACTCAGGCCTATGATGAAGGAAAAAGATATGGGCATATGATTACCAACCTCGCCAAATATATGAATTTTGTTTTGAAAGAAGCCCAAGCATTGCCTATTACAGCCTTGGTCAAGGTAACATTTAAAATAAATGACTCATTTGTTACTAATGGCATGAAAATCATGAATAGGATAAAGGCATGACATAGGTAATCTGAAGAGGTATATGCTATGATGCAAGAAAATTGGTGCATTGCTATCTCGCATTATGTTCCCATGCACGTTAAGGAAACATGGGAGTTTGAGGTTCAAGAAATTACAAATACGCGACTTGGACAACGAGCAATGACATGCACTGTCAAATTGAACGAATGGTGGTGTAATTGTGAGGAATTTTAGACACTTTGAATTCCTTGTTTGCATGCAATTGCAGCATGTGATTCTTGCAATTTAAATTGTGACGACTTTGTTGACCCTGTATACAAGTTAGAAAATATTGATAAAGTTTATCAACATCAATTTCATTCACTTGGAAGCGAAGATAAATGACCTCAATATTTGGGTCCATATTTTATGCCTGATCGTTCGAAGTGACGAGACATAGTGGGAAAGCCAACAACCATTAGTCGTATACATAATGAGATGAACGAACCAATTCGAGATAGACCTAAAGAAATGCTCATTGTGTAAACTTGAAGGACACAATAGTAATAACTGTACATACATACAAGTTGGCGACTAATGTTGTCTCTACTTTTTAATTTTATATTTCTATTTAATTTGTATTGTTCATCTTATATTAATGTATTATGTTATTTTTATTTTAACAACTACTTTTATTACTAAATTATTTTCTAATGTTAATATTAAAATAATTTATAAAATAAAATTAATTAATATTACTGTAAGAAATTATTAATTTACTTAATGATAATTATAAAAATAAATTAATTTTTTAAAATTAATATTATTTAATAAATCATAAGTTAATATTATTTGTTAATATTAGTAAAAAAAATTAGTATTTTTATTTAAATTTAAGTCTTTTGCATTATTTTTTAATTTTTAAAAAATAATAATCCTTAACATTAGTAAAAAAATATAGAAAATATTAAATATAAAAAGTATATTAAATAAAATAATTTAAAAAAATAAAGAAAATATTAAATAAAATAATATAAAAAATATAGAAAATATTAAATAAAACTAAAAAAACATACATTAATTTATTAAATAATTTAAATAAAAAATATTTATGAATTAAAAAAAATACATTGCAACTTAAAGTCATGCAAAAAAATTAAAGTTGTAAAATAATTTACAAGTTAAAAAAAAAATAGAAAAATAAAATCTTTACGACTTTAAAGTATGTGAAAAGAAATTCTTACAACTTTAAAGTTGTGTTTAAAAGAAATTAAAGTCATATAATCTTTAACGACTTCAATGAAAAGAAGTCATAAACGTTTACCAATTTCAATCCAAAAGTCATAGGTTATCTTACGATTTTTCTTTTGCAGATTATAGTACCATTTTATTTTCATTATCACCTCTTGTACCCTAATAATGTAATCCTGTTGATATTTTATTAGTCCAGTACATGAAACTATGAAGAAAAGTTTCTCACTTTACACACTTAAACATGTTAACACACCAAAGTCCTTATCTAAATTATGGTCACAGTAGCACAATTACCTGTGTGAAATGTGAAGGAGAGTGGTTCTAGGTCTTTCACACCGAAGTGTTCTTTTTTTTTTTTTTTTTTTCTAGGTTCCTATATCCTCTTTCTAAAAATTGTTTCAGTGGCTCTCTCTATATTCTTATTAACTTATTTTCACCTTTTCTGGACATTGACCATCTCATTTGGGGCTTGAGCTGTTATGTAGTTGTATAAGGTGCTGGTGGAATGTATATGGTTGATCCACTTTTTTAGCGTATGCGTGTTAATGAG
The DNA here is from genome assembly GCF_004193775.1 of Glycine soja. Taxonomy (NCBI): domain Eukaryota; kingdom Viridiplantae; phylum Streptophyta; class Magnoliopsida; order Fabales; family Fabaceae; genus Glycine; species Glycine soja. Next base: position 14,722,703 of record NC_041015.1, read on the forward strand.
TGTCGGAGCAGTAATCTTTGATGAGGTTTTTACTGGCTTTTGACGTTTGGGAGTAGAGGTGATTTCTCTCAGTGACGCTTTTCTCTTATTTACAAAACTGTTTTTCATATTTTTTTATTAGTTCATTTATTGGATTAGCAGTTTATATTTCTTCTCACAGACTGCAACAGAGCTAACCCATTGTGTACCAGATATAGGTTGCTTTAGGGAGCTGATGACTGGCGGAATTATACCGTTGGCTGTCACCTTGGCAAAAAATGCTGTTTTTGATACATTTATTGGAGACTCAAAGGTATTGAAATTTTTTTTGGAAGACTTTCTTTTGCATGATGGCTAGTAGACACGGAAAGTCTGAAACTGCTGTTTTATTAGGTTTTGGTTCCGACAGAATGGATTTATTATTATAATGATATTACTGACAACTAAGGTACCATTTTTGCTGGCTGCATTCCGTCATAATTCGATTATCCAATGAAAATTATTTTGTTAATCTTCAATTTGATTTCTTTTATGATTTATCAACCTATATAAACTATTAAGTAGCTTGAAATGATTGCTTATTCTTGATTGTAGATTTTCTTATTACTCTTGTACGTTTGTAAACCAATGCCTGAAAATATACTACATGATTTCTTGTGAAGGTAATGCTATTTTTTTCATCACCATTTGTATTTTAAGCAATGTTCATGAATCTATGATAGAAATCCACAGTAGTAAGTTATTTAGCCAGGTTAGTTGGTTGAAGGAATAAAGCATGTTTCCTATAAATAAAAGGGGAGGTGAAGAGAGAAGAGGCCATGTTGTCGTTTGTGAGAGCATTGGAGTCTTTGTACATTGGGAGATGCAGACCCCCCTTGAAGTTCTACAAGTTAGGCACTGTATTTAAAGGAGAAATCTGCTATTCTTTTTAATAAAATACCAGGTTCTATTAGTATTAATTTGATCAGTATTTTTTGTCCTACTAGTATTGTGTTCATGCGAAGCAAAGTTCCTGGGCAGTGTTTTGATGACATAATAATAGTGATGTGTACTCTTGTTTTGGTTAGCTCAAGGCCCTTTTACATGGACATTCGTACTCTGCACATGCTATGGGCTGCGCTGCTGGTATTAAATCAATCCAATGGTTTAAAGATCCTTGTTCCAACCCCCTAACATCACTTCTGAAGGAAGATTACTTAGGGAGGTATGATTACTGTGATTTTTTTCCTCTGAACTTATTATATTAGCTTCTTACTCCACATAACAAATAAAGACCCAGAATAGCATATATTTAGTTTATATTTTCTTTTAATCTTTTTCAAGGTTATATGACTATGGATGATTAGCTTCTTATTCCACATAAATATAAAATGTGAGGAAATAAGCTCACATAACTCCATCCGTCAATTAAAACTTTCCTTACACTCTCCTTATTTTTTCATCAAAATTGATGCCCCACTTCACTTTATATGAATTATGTGAGTGAGTTGCTGAATATTTACATCTAACATAACTCATTTTGTCATTTTCATATACTGCATTAAATGTCTTTTTTCTATAATTGGCATTCCAGATTTTATCTATTCAGGTGCCCTTCAAGTCCTGCTGTAATTCATGAGAGGATTCAGCGCTTTTCAAACATGTTAGCCGAGCATCAAGCAACCGGTTCAGGTAACCTTGTTGAAAGTGATCATGATTCAGCACCTTCTCCTATCAACACATCCGGTGAAAAAAATTTGACAGATTCGAAAGAACTAATTACTGGTTCCTGAAATGGGTATGGAGGCACTAGCTGTGCTACCTGTGCATCAGAAGGCAAAGCGAACTGAGATCGCACAACGGCGAATTCGTAGGCCTTTTTCTGTTACTGAAGTGGAAGCACTGGTTCAAGCAGTTGAGAAACTTGGAACTGGAAGGTAAGATTTACTTTGGCCTTTGTTTGATCTAACTTAATGACTGAGAGTCATAGTATTGAGTCAGTTGCATGCATGGCTCAAAAAGTACGTGTATGACCTTGTCTTTAGCTTTTGGCTTTCGGGAGATTTATTTATTTTGCATTTCCTCTTCACAATCCATTTATATAGTTTCCTTTTGGGAGTGGAAATCAGGAGGCGTGATGTTAAACTTCGTGCTTTTGACAATGCAAAGCATCAGACATACGTGGATTTGAAGGTAAAACCTTTTGTGACCCTTATGCATAAGCATAATATTGGATATTAGTCTTGCAAGAGAACGTGGCTGTCACACCTCAGGTTGTTGGGTGCCACGCTTTCTTCTTCAATTCATCATCCATTAACTTTAATTTTTAAAACCAATTAGTTGTTTCAAGGTAAGTAAGAATTGCTTGAACCCTTTCACTTTGAAAAAAAAAGTAAATGAATAATAATAATAATAATAATAATAATAATAATAATAATAATAATAATAATAATAATAATAATAAATAAATAAATAAATAAATAAATAAATAAATAAATTAGTAGGTCATTCTCTATTTTACTTTTTATTTTTTCTCTATTATATATCTTGTTTTTCAGTTTGATTAACTTTTTATTGCATAATTAGTTAGCTTAATTGATAGTGATATAAATATTTGGCTATCTATTTATTTTATTTTCTCTCACCTTTTAATCTTGCACCCTTAACTATTATGTGTATTTCTTGTGTCAATCCTATCCATTTTTATTTCCATTTAATTTATTTGTGCACATCTCGTCCATCTAATTAATTACATAATGCTACGTCAATTATTAATTTATTTTGCAATTCTTCATTGGTATTCTTTAGTACGCGCTTACATTCCGTGCAGTTGATGCTGAGTCTCTGACTTGCTTGATGGTTATTGAATATCTTTGGGGTTTCTGAATTAGATTTGTATGCATCATTACTAAATATTTTTTTCTTGTTTTAGAAGTCAGCAGACATAGGCTAGGTTAGGCTGTCACATAAACTAGGCTAGGGTGTCCTTTTCCCTTTCTCTCTCTTATGCTTTGTACTATATAAATTGTAAGCTGAAACATGAATACCATATGCCCTGTGAGTGAAATTTCCTCACACATTTAAATTCAAGTTGACATTAGAGCGGGTTCCGGCCACCATCGTCGCCGCCACCATCCGCCACCTCCGGCCACCGTCTGTCGCCGTCGGCTGCCACCTACGGCCACCGTCCGTCGCCGCACTCCGGCCGTCGGAATCCCGCCGGAATTGTCTCAAACGACACATTTTTGCTTTTGGGGTCAAAAATGGCTTCTTCCGATCCTGTTTTTTCATTTTTTGGAACCCCAACCATTACAACTGCCAAGCTCAACTAGAAAAATTATTTGTTGTGGTCTACTGCAGTTGAGTTGTGGTTTCTTGGTCAAGGGTACCATGACCACCTAGAGAAAAGCGTCAATGTTGTTCCAAACGACAAGAAACCTGAATGGGAGAAGCTAGATTATCAACTATGTGTTGTTCTGTGGCAATCGGTCGAGCCAGATGTTTTGGAGATTCTCAAATCTTTCAAAACATTTCACCTTTTTTGGAAGAAGGCCCAAGAAATCTTCGCCAACGATATTCAAAGCCTATTTGATGCGACTGTGAAAGTTACAGTTCTCAAGCAATCTAACCATGACATGATTGCACATATGGGTAAAGCTCGGGAAGCAGTAGAAGAGTTGAGAAGGTTTCTTGTGGTTGATTCGTTGGAAGAGGTGAATAGGAAACTGGACAAGTTCTACATTGTCCTTATCTTGAGGAGTCTACACTCAAATTTTGATCATGTATGTGATCTAGTCCTAGCTAGAGATCAAGTCCCATCGATGAATTCTCTCATTACTAGGCTTCTCCGTGTACCTCATGCGTTGAAGGATGAAAATCTCATTGATGTTATGGAAACATCAGCCATGGTGGCACCTCGTGGGAGAGGGGGAGGCCGCAATGGAAGGAGTGGACATCCTCAATGCACATATTGCAAGAGGATGGGTCATACTCAAGAAAATTGTTACTCTTTGCATGGCTTCCCTGACAAAGTGGCACATGTATCCAAGTCAGAAAAATCTGAGTCTAAGTTTTCTGATGAGGAATACCAAGAGTATTTAAAGCTCAAGTCCGAGAAATCTAGCAATCAAGCATCATCTTCATCAGTACCATGTTTCTTAGCAGCATGTGTTTCTTAATCAATTGGATGTCCTAGCCCTTGGATACTTGACTCAGGTGCCTCTGATCATATCTCTGGTAACAAGTCTTCATTTTCATCTATTTCCTTTCCAAAGATTTCTCACCTTGTTACTGTAGCCAATGAGTCCAAAGTTGCATCTCAAGGAAGTGGTCAAGTTTCATTATCTCCTTCATTCAAATTAAATTATGTATTATTTGTTCCTTAGTGTCCATATAATCTAATCTCATTAAGCCAGTTGACTCGCTCATTAAGTTGTTCAGTAACCTTTACCGCTGATTCCTTTGTTATTCAGGAACATGGGACGGGTCGACTGATTGGAGAAGGACGTCAATCACGAGGACTGTATTATTTAGAATCTAGCTCTCCGATATCCTGTTTTGCATTCTCAAAACCCAAACTTTTGCATGATCATCTGGGTCACCCAATTAAGTTTATCCAAGCTAAAAATAATGGTTCCTAGTCTTAAAAACCTTTTGGTCTTAGACTGTAAGTCTTGTCAACTAGGAAAACATGTTAGGTCATTATTTCCTCAAACTGTACAAAGATGTTATTCGGCTTTTTCTACCATTCATTTTGATATTTGGGGACCAAGTCATGTTACATCTTTTGGTTTTCGATATTTTGTAACCTTCATTGATGAATTCTCCAGATGTACTTGAGTTTATTTAATGAAAGATAGATCTGAGCTTTTGCCCATATTTAAGTCGTTCTGCAATGAGATTGAAAATCAATTTGGAAAAACAATCAAGTTTTTCAGAAGTGATAATGTAAAAGAATATTTCTCTCATGATCTTTCCTCTTTTTTATCCTCAAAAGGTATCCTACACCAGTCCACATGTCCTCATACACCTCAACAAAATGGCATAGCTGAAAGGAAAAATCGTCACCTTCTTGAAACTACTCATTCCCTAATGTTAAATTCTAATGTTCCTACACATCATTGGGGAGACGCAGTGCTTACTGCATGCTTCTTAATTAATAGGATGTCTTATTCTTCTCTTGAAAACCAAATTCCTCACTCAATAATCTTTCCTCATAACCCATTGTTTCATGTCTCTCCTAGAGTGTTTGGTTGTACTTGTTTTGTCCATGATCTTTCCCCTCCTGAGAATTCTATTCCATCCAATGGTTTTGGTGTCCTAACTTGTAGTAAATTTATTACCAAAATCAAGTTGGAAAAATATGTAGAAGATCATAAAATGTTACTCATATACTACTAGAGATGATGAACTGAGTGGCTCATGAGAGAATTACAAAATCGAGACAAATGGGATCAATTGTGGGTGACTAATCCCTTGATTCAACTTGATATTTTTTAGGTTAAATTACTCGTTTGATCCCTTTAGTTTCATGGTTCTTACCTTTTTAGTCCCTATAGTTTAGATTTTAATTCTCTTTTAGTCCCTATAGTTTAAAAGTGTTCTTTTTAGTCTCTATAGTTTACATTTTAATTCTCTTTTAGTCCCTGTAATTTGAAAACTATAGGGACTAAAAAAGTAAGAATCATGAAATTATAGGGACTAAAAAGACTGCTTTCAAAACTACAGGGACTAAGAGAATTAAAATGTAAACTACAGGGAATAAAAAGATCACTTTCAAACTATAGGGACTAAAAAAGTAAGAATCATGAAACAATAGGGACCAAATGAGTAATTTAACCTATTTTTTTATTATGAAGTTCAAACTAAACAGGCAGTGAACTAATCCCCAGTTTGCTTTAGTTTATGCAGGCACTCTTACTTTTAGGCTTAGATATTAACCTTTCATCCCCAAACACATCCAAATTGCATTTGCTTCTTGTAGGACATATTATTCTTTAACAATATATAAATTTTCACATAAGCATGTGCACATGTTGGCCATAGTCCTATGTTCCCCAGTATTGGTGCATGCTGATCTATGTTAGTGATTTAGTGAATATCCACATTCTGTAGTTTAGTATCATCATTTGTTCAAGAGCTAAGACCATTCTCGTGGCATGTATCTATACAACTATTTGTTCTAACTTTTTCTAACATCAACTATTTGCTCAAGCGCTTTGTTTTCCCTTTTTATGTTGGTCACATTGTAGAAACAAAACTTTTCCATGTGGTCGAGGACGTTGAGCATGGGTCAGGTGCTTTGTGAGCTTCAGTTGGAACTACAAAATGGGTCGCCTTGTACAATTGTTGTGTTGGGGAATTCAAAAGGTGAGACTGAGAGATTCATCCCCAAAACACCAGCTTCTAAAGAGACCAAGAGAAACAAGGTTTCAACAAGGATTTCACACTTTCAACAAGGAGAAACAAGGTCTAAGAAGAAGAAAATAGAACACCTATTTGATTATGTCAGTTTAAGAAATTCCCCATCAATTGAAATAATTGAGGTATAACTCTAACTCACAAGTTCTCGACCTCTCTTGTATATTTTATATTATTACTATAAACTCCTCTCGGGGCTATTATTTTCATTGCTACAGTATAATTTTTTTTTATCTATCTTAAACATTGAGTGTATAATAATTAAGTTCATGATGAGTTGAAAAAATCTGTAAAAATATTTTATTTTTATACACGTCTCTTGCATGTGGTAAGATTATTATTGTTATACGAAAGTGAATAACCAATGAATGATGGGGGTTTTGAACTGGTGGATGGCAACTGAGGGTAACATACATGGGAGAGAAGACGTTTGTGGTGAGCTTGACATGTAGCAAAAGGATAGACACAATGGTAAAATTGTGTGACCTATTAGGCCAACTTTAATGGAAAAAGCTTTCCCATATTGATGCTAATTAAGGTGGTTAGATTTCACGGAAGAAATTATTTTTTCTGAAGTGGTGAATCAAGGTTTGAATACGTTAAAGATTAAAAAAAAATTCCATTTTATGCTTAGAATTAGTGGAAGATATCCTCCATGAAAATAAATAAATAATAAAAGTGGTCCCATTATCCTGAAATTTCGAACAACCATGTTCCAAAATGATTCATGGAATTAGGAATCTTAATTTGTTGCACATTTTGTTTAATTGTATATGGACAGGGCATTCTGTATGTGCAAGTGTAACTTGTGCCAAATGTAAATAATCTATTTCTCATTTGGCTAGTAAGAAAACATATTCAACATGTTTCTTACGTCTCCCACAAGCCAAATTCAAATTCTTGGTATTTAGCTTGGTTTTTATTTTTATTTCTACTTGAAAAAATAAATAATTATAAAATTACATTTATTTTTACTAAACATGTTAAGAACAAAAAATATATTCCTTTGTTTCCTAGCTTATATTAGTATGAATTGAAGGGGACAAAATACAACTTTAGAATAATATTGCTCTGCCTATGCCTCGCAACATTCTTTAAACTTTTGATTAACTTTGACATTCATGCAGATTTTATAATTTGTTCCTACGAAGCTAATTTTATATGTTCCTTCAGGCAATGTAACTTGTCTTGTTAAAAATATTTCTATCTTTAATTTGCATACGGGCATTTTGGGACGAGAGAATCTCACAGGAGGTTAGCATTGCTGGTGGAGCTCGCCAAGGCTATCGGGGCCGACGCCATGTAAGATGTTTTCATAAATACTGAAATATAGACTATTAATTCAGCTGTGTTTTTATTTTCATAAATTACACAGGTAAGCATTGAGAGTGGATATTAAATGAGAAAAATAGATAAAAAAGTTATCATTCTAAAACTGTTTTAACTTAAAAACCGTCTTAAAAAGGTATAATTTTTTTAAGATGATTTTCAAAAAACCGTCTTCAAATGTGTTTGACGGTTTAAAACTGTCTTTTAATGTGTTTAAAAATTGCCGTTGAATATGTTTCTTTTAGTAGTGGTGGTTACAAGAAGGGGAAAACGTGAAGCAAGAATGGGTAGTTGAGGGTCTATGGTTATTTTTGTATCAGTTTAATTATTTGTGTATACTTTTTTCTTTCTATATCATCCCTTTAACTAATACATGTATTGCGGTTGTACTTGAAAGAGAGTAAGAGCAAAATTGTCTAAAAAAATGGGCATACCAAAATAAAATATTTCCTTTATATATAGTAATAGATAATTACGCATTGCTCCTATAATTTTTTTTACATTATCAATTAATTAAAAATAATTATTAATGTGAATTTTAAGGTATTATTATAAAAATCAATAAATTTACTGGATGAACTTTCAACAAGAACAAAAAACATTAGCATTTAGACTAGTAGAAGTTATCTAAAGCTTGAATTATCCCTTTTGGCGCAAATAATTTGTCTATAAGTCACTACAGCCAAAAACCCGGAAAGAATTACACAACTTAATCTAACGTATTTAAAAAGTGGAAAGAAGCCACTGAAAGAAAATGTGTAAGTTACTCCATTCACAGTCCAGTAGGACAACAAACAAATTCCACATCACCTCTCCTCCAAAATCTTTGGAAAAGTAAATTGACTATTTTGTTTTATCAGTCATATAGACCTTCTTGCTCCCAAATATCAACAAGAAAGTTAATCATTTCCTAATGACAACAAATATTGTAATCAATTAGTGTGGTATATTAGAAAAAAGGGTGGTGCCTTGTGAACCAAGCCACCCGTTTTATTTGAGTAAGTGGATACTAGAATATCAATAGACGAAGAACTAATTAAGTTCAGAAAATCATTCTCTCATAGGAATGCGTTGGGGAAAGGGTTTGTTGTTCCCAAGTAGGTTTTCGTAGGTGGCATTGGAACTGTGGAAAAGAAGCTCACAATTAGAGTTGACAAAGACCTAATAATAGGGGGGAATAAAAGCATAGATGCTCTTGATATTGTTCTGTAATCAAAAGTAGAGTTTTACTTCAGTAATCATGCAAAAAAGTTTGTATTGAAGGCCAACATATGTTATTGAGGTGAAAATCTAACTTTGATTAGAGAATAGTACCACCAAATATATCTAAGAAACCGCATTTATAAGTTTGTGAAAAAGAAAAAGAAAAAACCTACAAAGTGAATGCAATAGCCTGACATTTATCTCGATGTTCTTGCCTCCGCTTGGCCTACGTCCTTCCATGCATCATAATGCTCAAGTTCATGGTTGACGGTGCAGTTTTTATGATAAAATTATTAGCCCAAAAATGAAATAAAAACTATTTTGCATTGAAAATTAATATGATATGACCATAAATTTTGATTATCATATCTAAATGTTGAATTATTTAGTTTATCTTGATTCTTTATTTTTTATTTCAGATTCTTATTTTATTAATTAGGGTATTTTTAGATAAAACTTATTAATTAGAGATCTTTTCTTTGTATTTTATCAATTAGAATCAATTGGGATAATCTTTATCTATATTTTATCAATTAGGATAATTATTTAGAATATCTTTGTAGCTATTTAAGGGACAGACTTGATGGAAACTTATCCAGGAGAAATATTCATAAAACTTGTGTTACTTTAGAGCTAGGATGCATCAAAATGGGGACGGTAACATATATGGGTATGGGGATGGGAATGAAAAACAGTACATCTAAAAATCTCAAGATACATGTACGGTTAGGTAACAACAAATATTTTTAATATTTTTTATTATTTAAAAAAAATGAAAAATTAAAAAAATGAGAAATAAATAGTAACACTAACATATTATAAACTTAAACATAATCCAATGGTCTACCAAAATAAAGCATTAAGGTACAAAGTGCAAAATTAACATTAAAAAGTATTACAAACAAGTTAGTTTGATGTCTAAAACAACAAATAAAATAAAACATCAAACATTGTTTCATCATGAAAGCTTGAATTTTGAAAAGTGAAACTTGATGCCCACCAACCAGTTAAGCCTATGCAAGCCATAACAAAATTACCCATTATGACTAACGCTAGAATTTTATAAAAAAAAATAGCAAAATTAAATGAGACATGATAGGATTCAACAATAGATTCAAGGCCAAGAATGACGTTGGGTAACACCCCTTGAAAACAGAAAGAGAGAGAGTGAAATGCAAATAGCAACAAATGAAAAATTAGAATAGAAAAAGATCATCTTTTTCAGGTACGGATAAGGAGATGATGGTGCAGTAGAGATTGGTGAGGAGGAATTGCATGCTGCCATTGTTGAGTTCGAAGGTCTCAGGTTTGGGGCTCTCATCTGCCATTGGAATTTGGGGGTGGGGGGGGGGGGGGGGGAGGATATGAATGCCAATTAATGTTCTGATGCGATTGAATCAACTCTACCTCAATCAGTCTTTCCTTTCTCTGGGTTTGTTGATTTCATAGCAGTGATTAAGAGAATGACAGAGGAAAGGGAGGGACCGATAGAGGAAAGGGAGATCATACCTATTTTTCAAGTTCTAGGCCTGTTTGAAGTCTGTGTAGTTGGTGAGCCGTGTGATGGTTCACCTCCGTTATTGGTGGTTTGCTAGTGGTTCGCCGGTGGTGGCCACCCAACGAGTGAAAGAGAGGAGTGAGGAGGCCCTAATTTTTCTATCAATTCTCATCTTTCCTATTTTTTATGTTTTTTTATAAAAAAATTTGGATTGTGGGGATGTGCATGTAGGCCACCGCCGTACCCAAGAAATTACTACCGTCCCCATGTCGTCCCCATTCTGTCCTCATCTCTGTGCAGTACCGGAAACGGGGGATGCCACCTAGCAGGTGTTCCCATGCTTCATAGGTTTATAGGGCCTTTGTCAAGGACGAGTCTGTGTCTCGCTCTCACTAAAATGTTTAAGAAGCATTGCTTTCACTATAGGTTGAAAGAAGTATTATGTGTCTAGGCCCGTGAACCGGTCCTATGCTAAGACCCATAACAATGTGGTATCCAAAGCCAACATGGGCGACACGAATTTAGCGGCAAAACTAAATGGCTTCATGGAAAATATGATTGCCAAGAAGAATGCACTGGAAGGGCAAATGACTAAACTTTCTATAGTAATTACTGAAAGCCTCAGTAGAGGAGAACTTAGGAGAAACAAGCAATAGTAATAAAGAAGAGATTTGCGAAGACAATGATCCATTGGGTGAGCTTTTCAATCTCAAACAATCAGAAGAATTAAGAATGGATATGACTCGGACATTATAACACAAGCAAATGTCTCTTAAGGGGGGCTGCCACCAACTCTCAAAAGTGGGTTTGCCACTTCCACCCACACAAAGAAGCTAGTTGGAAGCAAAATAACAAAGGAGGGTTTTTGGCCTCATTTACCAAAAAAATAATTAACAAGGGTAGAAATGGTCGAAAGAAAAGGTATGTGTTTGTGCTACAAATGTGATGAAGCTTATGAAGTGAAACATAAATGTAAAAGATTGCTTTGGATTCAAATACTAGAAAGGATGAAGATGATTGCTTGAAACCTCTCGTTCAAATTTGAATTTGAGCTTCAAAACATGCTCAATGTCAAGGCGAGAGTAATGAATATGACCACGAATTAGGATTATCATATTTAAATCTTGAATTATTTAGTTTATCTTGTTTGTTTATCTTTTCTAATTCATATTCTTATTTTATTAATTAATATATTTTTAGATAAAATCTTATGCTAAGACCTAATGATACCTAATTAATAAGATCTTATCTAAAAATTACCCTAATTAATAAAATAAGAATATGAAATAAAAAAGATAAAGAAACAAGAAACTAAATAATTCAAGATTTAGATATGATAATCTTAATTTATAGACATATCATCACTCCCGCCTTGACTTTTTGTGTGTCTTCAAGCTCAAATTCAAATTTGAACAAGAGGTTTTTTGCAATCATCCTCAATGCCATATTCTCTAGGTATATGAATCCAAAAAAACCGTTTACATTTATGCTTCACTTCATAAGATTCATCATATTTGTAGCACATGCCCTTAGTTCTTCTTTGGCCATTTTCACCCTTGTTAATTTTTTGGTAAATGGGGTAGAATAATCTCCATTATTATTTTGCTTCCATCTGGCTTCTTTGTACGAGTTGAAGTTGCAGACCCACCCACTTTTGAAATTTGGTGTAAGCCCCTTGAGAGACATTTTGCTTGTGTACTAATGTTTGAGCCATATCCATAGCAACACCTAAATTACCTTGTTGCTAGAATTCAATATTCATTCTTAATTCTTTTGATTGCTTGAGATTGAAAAGATCACTAAATGGATTATTGTCTTTCAAACCTCTTCTTTCTTATTTATGCTTTATTCCTTAGTCACCGCGGCAAAAAGTTTGCCATCTCACTACTAAAAAAGTAGTATTTTATGACACACATTCTAAAACGGTTATTAACAACCGTCTTAAAATGTGCCACGGTGATATTTTTGTAATTAGATGTAATTTATTTTGTTTTTACGTCGTGCATTCTAAGATGGTTATTAATAACCGTCTTAGAATGCACTCCGTGACATTTTTGTAATTATGGTTAAGTTAAACGAAGATGGGTCTCGCTGAAGGATTGTCTTCGTCTTTGTTACCCTAATTAATCTGGCGCATGTGTCGTGCGCGAGGTCAAAAACCCTGTGTGTGTTTAGAGCTGAGTTCTCCCATTGTTCGTGTATGTCCTTCGTCGTACAACTGGTGCCCCCTGTGTTTAGAGCAAAGTCCCCGGTGTCGTGCGCCTCCGAACATCGTCAGCCAGGTAAGTGCAATTTACTTTGGTGGGTGTCTTTGTCTTGAGTTGCGCTATTTTCTATCTCATTTTTGTTTTTAAGTCACTCACACCTAAGATACCTTAGGATTTGTTTAGCCTATGTAAAGAAGCATTCGACATGTAGATGTCCAATGAAAGCATCCTTAGTGAACCCATGAAACTAAACCTCAATCAACACAATCCCCATTTTTCCTTTGTTTGAATCGAGTTCAACTAGCATTGTAGGTCCTCCTCTTGTCATTCCCATGAGATTAGACCAACTTCAACTCACGAGTCCTTTGAGAGGAAGTTGACCTTTATGCATGGTTTAGGATTTGTTAAGTGGTCAAGGCACTTGATGTTGTTGTGATTTCTTGATGAATGGTGTAGTTTTCCTGCAATATTCCTTTTAAAAAAGAAACAGAGCACTACAAGATTGTATTGCATGTGGTTGTAAATGTCACGTATGTATGTCATTCAAACATACCACATAATCATGTTGGTATATTTGCTATGAATATTAGTGCACTTACATATATCTTTCTTCATACTTTGATTTGTTCTAGTAATGAAAAACTAGAGATCATTTAAATGATGTGAGTAAAAGATTTAAATACCCAAATTAGTTTTTATCTTGGTTCCTTTTAACCAGAAGTATGTATATGTGCAATTAATTGAGCAGCAATAGAATTTTTGAGTTCTTGCTGATAGTAGTGTAGATCCTACATCCTATTTGTGACCCTTGTCCCTGACCAACAAAATTGCTTACCCTAAAAGATTTGTTGATGATTATATAAGAATGGTTGTTTCTCTTCCTTTCTAATTTATCATGGTTCAGGCATACCGCTTACTTGTGGCTGAAATGTATGTCCAAATAGAAGCATTTACTTCTTCTGGTTCATTATCCATTAAACTATTTTTGCTTTGTCAATTTGTGACAATTGAAGTGGTTTTTTCCTCATTGTCATTTTGTTGGGTACTGTGAACAACGACTACCACTCAAGAGCATAGATATCAGCATGGGGGTTATAACTCCTTTGACAGAGCAGCTAACAAAGCCATTACCCAATGCCATGGTTGTAGTAAACCTTAAGGAAATATCTACTAGAGCTTATAAGCTTTTGCCATAAGGTGCTACTCATTTTGATACCCATATTTGAAGATTCTAAATAGATTACATGGAACTCCCTTCATATTTAATAACATTAAACATACCTTGTTTTGAAAATTATGTAGAGCTCCCTTGCTTTGAATCATAACATAAAAGCTAAAGGGGGATCTACATCTGTTAGACTTTAAAGCAGGGAAGGTCCATGGAATTTTTTTTAACATGTACTTTACTTTCATAACATCTTTTCTTGGTCCATTTCAAAACTCACATGTGATCTTATATCAATTGGTGTCCTTTTAGGAACACGCTTGGTTGTGTCTGTCCGAGGTGATGAGCATTATGAACTTCCATGACCTTCCTTATACAGAAGATAGAATTAGCAGAGTGCATGCAGCCAGGTGGTGAGAATGTTGCAAATGATTAATAATAAGTTGCAACAATAGTAAATCATAATTGATGAATTACAAATCTCAGATTGTTGTATATATGATTCCATTCCATAAAATTAATTGGATTTTTTTTAGATAACACAAGGAAAGAAAGAAAGGCTACAACTTCATTACTTAATTTAATATTTCTAATCCTGATATCTTTAATTTGAAATTTTGAATTGGTGTCAGGTTATTTGAGTACCTATCTGACAATTCTCTAAACTTCCTTATTATTCACCATATTCAGTTCCCAAATGGGATGTTCACAAGTAATTTTTTAGTCATGGTAAATATGCAACAAATATGTAGTCGTTGTGAAATCTAATCATTTGTTCTTATAGGGATGACTTGGTAATTGGTGCGAACACTTCTTGTTTGTTGCGCGTTGCTTTTGTTGTTGAACGTAAAAGGAATGACTGGTAAGTTGGTAGATTCTGCTTTTGTTTCATTGCTTTTTTTTTTAAAAAAAATTAATTATTTTGACATACTTTCAGCTTCTCATAATTGTGACATGTAAGGTGATTGTATGCTCTTCTCTCACATGTCTCAATTTTCAAGTTTGAGATTCTTTTTCTTCTTCTTTGAATTAATTAAGTCTAGTAAATCAAAGGGTTTCTATGATTTGATCCAATTGTTTTGTTAATTGGACAAGAGAGTGATTTGGTTATCTTTTTGAACTTTCAAGATGCAGCTCTGAATCTAATTGAAGCAATACTTTATGGTTGCGACTTAGATCCTGTCCAATTCTTTGCAAACTGTTATGCTCATCACTTTTTTTTCCCATGAATATGTGCATTCATAGACTTAAGACTAATTAAATTGCAAATTCTTATATGTGCTATCTAGTTATTGAATAGCTAAAATGCGTGCAAGGAGGATGGATATCATTTTTTTTACATGGGAATGGGAGTGTGATTAGAAATGATGTTCTACAAAGGGTGTGCATATGGTGAACCCCTTGCTACAGCCAATTGCTTCTTCGCGGTTTCAATTTGTTACGCCTGTTCGCATCAAGGAGCATGGCTCCTAGCTAGGGTGCTAATGGTGAATGATAAATGCTAGGGTGCTAATGGCTGCTGGCTTTGGCACACCATAGATGATACTGTTTGCGATGCTATTAAATCGGTAATAGGTATTTGACTTTGTTTGCTATTTTTGTATTGCAATAAATCCATAGGTTTTTATACAAGATTGATGAAAATTGTTGCATTGACCTCCATTGCAGATGACCCAAAACAATGTTGGAGCTTTGGTTGTTGTAAAATCTTATGCGAATAAGGCAATTATAAGGAATTATTATTGAAAGCTAGGCACATGATAACATAAGGATGTGAATATTTTGTTTTGGGTACTATGATATATTGTCTAATGGATAATTTAGTTTTATTTACAAAAATATTGGCTGGTTGTGTGTGCTCTGAAAATGATAAAATTATATATATACATATAGGTGGTTGTACATTGAGGCCATAAAAAAATTAATCATTCTACGACGGTTCTGAAGAAACCTGTCGTAGAATGTGCCCCTTATTACGACGGTCACACAAACAAATCCGTCGTAGATTGTGGCGCATTCTACAACGGTCGCATCTAGAAACCTGACATAGAATATGCCACAATCTATGACACCCACTAAGACAATGGTTAAAGACCGATGTAGTATGTTCTACATAACTGATGTAGAATCGGTATTATGTAGTAGTGTCTGCTCCTCTAGTGTGCTATACCTGGCACAAATCTATTCTATGAATTCATTTAGCTTTGTTGCTAAATCCATGTCACCCATGCTAGCTCTGGATACATGTTATGAACCTTAAAGTTTTCATGAGCCTAGACACTAAAGACTTCTTTCGATCTATAGTGAAACAAGAAGCAGACTCGTTCTTGACTGAGCCCATCCTAAATTAACAAGCTTTTTTCTGAATATTTTTCATTGATTTAATTTCAACTAAGTCTATCCTTTAAATAGGCTACGAAGATATATCCCTAATAATCCTAATTGAATTCAAATTGATAGGACCATAACTAACAATTATCCTAATTGATTCTAATCGATAAAATAAAAATAAGATATCCCTAATTAATAAGATCTTATCTAAAAATTATCCTAATTAATAAAATAAGAATATGAAATCAGAAAAGATAAAGAAACAAGATAAACTAAATAATTCGAGGTTTAGATATGATAATCCTAATTTGTGTCCTTATCAAAATATCAAGGAAAAAATGTGCTATGCAAGAGTGTAAAAGCTTGATCAGTGTGAAAATAAGCGCCAGCTCGACAGCTAAAATATGAATGGACGATCAAAAGTATTGTGAGGTTAGATGGGTGCTTCTTCAAGGGAGGGGAAAACTTAGCATGGCAATTACATAAAAACGGACAATGATATAATACTAGTTAGAGTAGAGAAGCAAATTATACACTGAAGTAATTAGCCACAGCAAGTTTCACTGCTCATCAGCCAGGACCGCTAGGCCTTAGGCAAAATTTACATTTAAGTTTTAATTTATTATCATTATTTTATTTATTTTTTCTAAATTCATCTTTAATATTTAAATATTTTATTTTTAATATATAAAACAACAAATTCAATCAACCTATTTTTTGACATAGGTAGTGTTATATAAGATTTAAATAATTTTAATTTTAATTTTTTTCAACAATAATTATAGTTACAAGTGCTATTAATAATATTTTAGAAACATGTTTTAGAAAAAAAATAATCTTTTCATATAATTTAATACTTTAATTAGAGTATAATTTTTTTTAGTATGCACTTTTGCATTATCTTTAATTTAAAAAATAAATCAAGAGTAATATACTATTTTTCAATTTTTAGAATTCAAATAAAAATTGATCATGATTTAATATTTGTAAATGTATTCAAATTCACTTCCAATTAAATATGTACATTCAAATACAAAATGATTGATACAAATAAAATTTTAGTTAAATTTATATGATCTTGATATCAACATTTGCATCAAAATATTTTTTTCATATATACCATACTCATTCATTAAACTTAAATTCTATATTAATTTCAATAATTTTTAGGAAGGAAAGAGATAGGGTCCAAAATAGCTAGATATAAAATAATTTTCTAAACTTTCTTAAACAAATAATAAAATTACACTTAAATTATTTATAATAAAACTTACATCTATATTAATATTTATGGTCTTTTTTGAAGCAATAATATTTGTGGTCTTATTAATAAAAATAAAAGTATATAATATATCATACTATAACAGAATTTATCATTTAATAATTCAAATTAATAAAAAAATATTTTATTAAAAAATGTATAAAATTATTGAGGCCTTAAAAAAGATTGGAGGCCTGAGACCATTGCCTCAATGGCCTAGTGGCTTACACAGTCCTGTCATCAGCTTAAATATGAATGAAAGGAAAAGGGAACACAATTTCCCCCCTCTGTATGATATTTATATCGCAGAAGACTTTTAAGACTTCACTGGGAATGCAAAAATTTATTTACCTTATTCTTGGTTCTTGAATTTCTGTGATACTCTCAGACCTTTTGTTTCCAATCCATTGTTGCCTTATGTGGTTCCAAAGAAGAAGCCCTGCATATAGATCAAATTTTCTGTCACAAAGAATTGTTCATACAGATCAACTAAAATCCTGAAATCTAGTTTCTAGTTTTAAGTTCCAGAAACAGCAATGGCATATAACTAAATTGACTCCAATACTAAATCAAGAATAAAGAAATTACAGTTTACAAAACATAAAAAATAAAAAAAATAGAGAAAGGTATAATACAACAAGACATTCAGTTACTTTGTATCAATTTACTTAATTACAGTTTACAAAACATAAAAAATAAAAAAAATAGAGAAAGGTATAATACAACAAGACATTCAGTTACTTTGTATCAATTTACTTTTCATCCGTGAACCCTCCAGCAATACTGCAGTGCTGCACCCTAGGAGAGAGGGATATTTTCTCCTCTCTCTCTCTCTACAATAGGAGCATGAAAGGAGAAAGGAAAAATGTAAAGTGAAGCTGCATTTCAAAATGAGCATAAGATGACATTCAAGCTATTCCAAGGAAGTTGAATCGTAACTGTTCCTTGGTGTTCAAGGAGTTTGATTCAAACTTTGCATGAAAATATTAAAGAGAAATGCTATTAGTACATTCTCTAATATATTCCTTCTAACACAGTCTGTACTATTGGTTAAAATTTAATAAAAATTACAAAATTACGAGCAAGGTTCATTAACTAAGAAGTAAGACTTCCAAAAAGTTGTATTCCCGATAAATTTTAAGAGTGTTACAAGCTTTTATCAATATTAAAACATCTTACTCTTAGCAAAGCACATGTAACTTATAAGTCTTGAATAACTCTATTACCAATTAAGCAAGATTGTTTGCACAGAAGAAAATCAACAGATAATAACCATATAACAGCAAACTTGCCATGGTTGACAAATTCAGGAGGACCAGTTTGACTGCCTCCACTACTTTGAGGATCAGAAGGATTATTTGGCATTCCGATTGACGAGATGCTTCTCTGGGAATGAGCTGCACTATGGTCTAACTTAAAGGTGCTGCTGCTCCAGAAATCTTCTGATCCATCCACCTTAGTCACTGTTTGACCTTGAGTCCTTAGTCCTTTAGATGCTTCATCCATTGAAATAATCCCTGGAGTTTTTTTGCAGCATCCAAGACATGCTATGTTCTGTTGTAAAACAGGTTAAGTTAAACCATAAGTATGATTAACACCAACTATTAATAACATTCAGTCTACCAGCTTGAATTAAGAAATGATGTTGATAATAAAGAAGAACTGCAGGTACCAATTAATTATAACACAAGTTAAACAACACAACCTAGAAAGAATTCATCAATCAGTTTATAGGACTTATCATTATGCCTAAACAATACTTTAAAAGGCTAATAAAACAGAGAGACACAATACCCTACTTTCTAGGTATGTTCACTTGTTAATTATCTTTATATCATTTGATATTTGTGTTGGAGGATTTCTTAATAGCAATTACAGATTTGAACTTCCTCATAACTAATTCTTATGTTTTCCTCCTTTCACAGGTTTATAATTTGTTTATCTGTTTACAGTCAATGTCTACAAAAGAAAATTATGCAACACAAATACACAATTATTTATAAAATCAAAGATTCTGGAAAAATGATCTAAAAACTTAAATATAGCCATCAAGATAAAACCAATACTCTAGTCTTGGCGTTTTTTTCTTCTATCAATTGAATATTCAATTACCTGAATTTACATTTGAACTAGAATAAATTGAAACAAAGTTGTGCCTAGAACAGCAACAAGGGTCGCTGATATAGATATACACAAGCACTATAGTAACAGCAAATCTAGAATAAGTTGCTATCATGCACTGTTAGTGATGGAGCAACTGTTTTAACATGACATCAAGGGAAACAAATAGGGAAAAAAAAGGGAGCCTAAGCACAATGTGTCTAGTTAGGAATCAAGAAAAAAAAATACACTTTGACTGCAAGATAGAAGCAAAAAAGGATGCCCAAAACTATGCAATCAGATCCCCAATTAAAACCTTATTCCCTTCTCCAATAAATGGAGAAAACAAATGTCTGCAACTATGTAACAATACCAATGTAGCAATAAAATTCGTGAAATTAAAATTAGTATAAAACAAGTGTCTCTTACACAGAAAAGCCCCTTGCATTTGAGCTTTAACTTATCCATGGAAGAAAGCACAAGAACACGAAACCAGGAACCGTAAAACACAAAAAATGAGGGGCACCGGGGTTTCGTCCCAAAGCATCTAACCAACGGTGCTAATAAGCAAACCCTAGAATGCATATCTATTATGAAACTCTATAGCAGAAGCAAATTGTATGTATCTTATACTAACTTCCAAAGAATCTAATGAAAAGAATGACAAAACAACAAAAAGCCTCATGAGGTTACCCTGTTGACATATCTTATGCTTGCTTAAAAACCAAGCAAGTACAAGCAAAGATTCCTAAACGTGATTAAAAAAGTATTACAGACTACATAGAAGAACCTTAACATACCCAGAAAGATTAAAAGATGCAAAGCAATAAAAGTTTCAAATTTCTAGAAAATAACCACAAAAAAGTAGCAATATCACCTTAATCAAGACAACTAGTGACTTTGGATCTTTCATATTGCACTCATTTTCACTCATTGCTAGATATAACCTCAAAACTCACTTAGTGAAACAAAATTATACAATTATAAACAATACATTGAAAAAATCATATCCTTGCGCATTAAGTAATAAGTGGGGCAGTAAAAGTCAAATTCAAATGGAAAATTCAGTATTTTTTTTTTTCTTATTTTTTCTGCTGCCAAAGGAATACAAGCAACAAAGAGAGCAAAGAACTCACCTCATGCACACCAAAGGCCAAAGGTGGAACGTACCTACAGAAATACATTTGCATAAGTCAAAGAAGAAGAGAATTGTCACAAAAAATTATGAATTCGTGAAAGGGAAAATTCAATGTTGCATGCAGATTGGTAGTATTATAAAAATAAAAAAGTAGAGAATTTCTTAGACTTTAATAAAATAAATGAAAGGATGGGGGAGATAAAGCTAGAAAATATCCGAGTTGTTTTGTTCTTGAAAATAATGAAAGAGTGGCATGTTTGGTGGCGGAGAAATTTTACGGGAACCTAAACGTGACATTTTGGTCCTTTTGGCCGGAAACACAACCAAATGAATTTTGAATAACGTGTTTAGATTATTCAAATTTGACTTGATGTTACTTTTAATTTATTATGTTTTGTAATTATTTCATTTTGGTATAAAGTTTAACAAGTTTTATTTTGATCCTTTATATTTTTGAAATGTATTATTTTGGTCATTTTTTCAATTTTTAGTTAGGAAAGTTAGTGTGTTGTTAACTTTTAAATTTTAAAAAATGACCAAAATAATATATTTTGAAAACATAAAAGGATAAGAATAAAACTTTTAAAACTTAATGTATCAAAATGAAATAATTGTGAAACATATTAGACCAAAAGTAACATTAAGTCTTTTAAAATAATTAACTTTAAATATAGTAACGGCTAAAAACTTCCACTATCTTATTTTATTTTGTTAAAAAATAAACAACTAAAAAATCATCATCTCCTCCAATCTCTACCAGATCTGAAAAGGTAAAAAGTGCAACACCACATAGATCGAACGACATCAATACATAATCTCATTGGAATCACTGAAAAGTCTTATACTTCTCAAAGAATAATCAAGATCTTTCATACAACTATACTATTGGAAACACAAGCACGAGAGATCAAAGCAAGAGTTGTCTTCGACGAAAGACAAAAACATGACCTTAACTTATCAATTAATCCATATTTGAAGGAGGAAGTTAATTACAATGTGGCTCTTGGTGAAGTTTGCGAGCAAGACCTCTATTGTCGCCCACGATTGGACCAAACAAGTAGAGGATATCCATCCAGCATCTACAACCACATCAGGTAAAGACGAGTAGCACAAAGAAGAATCAAATGGTGCATTTCAATGGAAGATGATTCTCGCCGGTTAAACCTTATCCACAATCGGGAGTTGTCGGTCTTATTCTTCACCTTCGTTAACACATTGCAACTACCGTCGATGATGAGACGGTTGTTGTTGTTAGGTGAGGCGTCAATTCCAACTTCATAGGGAGGTTGCGTCAGAGACAAAAGCGGGGACAGTGCAGAGGTCTTTTTTGTAAATGAAATTATTATCATTATTAAATGATTAAATTGAATAATAATAATAATAATAATAATAATAATAATAATAATAATAATTATTATTATTATTATTATTATCATCGAGTGAAGGTTGTATTCTAAAAAAAATTAGAGTGAAGGTTGTTGTTCGTGATTTCAAATCTATATTTTCTTCATTTACTTAGTAATTTTTAATTTTTTTAAAATAAAAAAGATAGTGGTGGATTTTAGTCATCACTATATTAACTTAAATATTTTAAAATTTAAAGCACCGACATTTCTAACGGAAATTGAAAAAAGGATTAAACCAATACATTTCAAAAACATAAAAGATTAGAATGAAACTTTTAAAACATAATGTACTAAAGCGAAACAATTGAAAATTGATCAAAAGTGACATTAAACCATTTTAAATTTTAAAAGTTAATAGAACACTAACGTGTTTGACAAAAAATTGTAAAAAAGATCAAAATGATACATTTCAAATACATAAAAGACCAGAATAAAAATTTTAAAACTTAATGTAATAAAGCAAAACAATTGCAAAACATAATAAACCAAAAGTGACATTAACCCTTTAAATTTTCAACAAAGAAGTTTTCTTAGGAATAGGGTGGACATTGGTTGGAATATTTATTAGATTATATAATTTGATTCAAATTAAAGGTTGGAGCTTAATTTGAATATATGTTTAGTTTTTCAAGGTTGGTTTCAATTTTTCTTTTCAAGTTTAATCTGATTTGAAGTTATGTTATAATAAAATTTATTAAAAAGGTTAAATATATATTTTTTATTTATTATAATCTTTTGTTTCAAAAAATAATTTTAATAGCTAAAACTAAATTATTCAAGTACTCTACACTATTCTACACGAGATGTTTGACCTGGGCAACATTCGTCGATTTTGACTGTCTCGAGCTTTATTGCAATCAACTTCAAGATGACCATAAATTTAGCAATAATTGCAATGACGGTTCTTCCCACCACGACCTCGACCACGTCTTCCACGATTGAAGGAGTGTGAGACAAGAGCGGAAGATTCAACAGTAGAGGCAGAGGAATGGCAAAATATGTAGAGTGGAAAGATGCAATAATTGTTCACTAAACATGTCATAAGTAGGAACAATAGGTGCCAATAGAATTTGGTTACGCACTTAGTCAAGCTCGAGTGGGAGACCTGCAAGAGCAAGAACCATAAAGTACTGATTATGTTGCCAGTGAAAAGTCTCTACATCATGAGGGGAAGGCATCAAATTGTTATAATCATTAACCAAACAATCAAGCTTACCAAGATACATGTGCATATTCATATTCTCAAGTTTAGTGGTTATCACGTTGTAGAGACGGCAAACATCATTTGAGTAGACTTTCTTGGCTTTGTTTTGAACCTCGTAACACATGTCAAATGCCTAGTTCAAAGGTTGAAGATTTGGGACAATAGAGAACCAAAGGATGCTGCATAAAGAGGCATCAATTTTCTGCCGATGGGCTTGAGCGTCATCAGAAATATTTGTAATCTTAGTGATCAAGTGATCGGGATGTCCTTGATTGCGGAAGCAAAGCTGGACAGGGCTGCCCAGGTAGTGTAATTGGTAGATCCTATTAATTTTTTACATGGGATAAGTGGGATGTTGGTAAACATCATGGCGGGATCTGAAAAAGTCATGACAAACAGTACCAGTGTAGTAGCCAAACGGGGCCAAAGAAAGCCCAAACAGAAATGAAACCTAACTAAGTCCAAACAATAGTGTTTTACTATAATATTGTGTGTCTTATCGGACCCCTTGAAATACTCTTATTTATAATGAAGGAGGTTTACAAAATAAGGAAACTAAATAATGAGTAATAAGGGAAATAATCCCATACTAAGCTATTATAATTAAAACATATCAAATCATATATTTCACATTCCCCTCCAAGTTGAAGCATATATGTCATATGAACCAAGCTTGTTACAAATGTGGTAAACACAATAGAAACGAAAATAAAGATGGTTCCAATTGTGTGGTTGCACCGTAAAACCTCAACGGCAACCAATGAAGGCTTGTAGTTGTGACAGGTATTGTTCACTTGTGAATAAGGCACACCCTGAGGCGGTTCCTATGTGATGCTCGCCAGAGATGCGTCACGTGTTGTGTGTGTGAACTTCCCTTGTCGGAAAAGGGCCCTGCGTGGGTTGCTACAACAATGTGTTGAGTTTGTTGCACATGTGGATGATGTGGTGTTCTTGTAAGGTCATTGATGTAGATCAACAAGAGGGTGGTGCACTGACTACCAAACAAGCCCAATAGTGGGTGCAGATACTATTCACCTACAAAGAAAGTTGCACACAAATGTGTCATTGTGAGGGATGTTGGTGAATGTCGTTGCAGAAGCGGATTTTGAAGGAAGATCAATAGAGCTATGAAACACAGCAAAATAAAGCCAAATAGATTCTTTGAAGGAGAAGGAGCACATCGGGGAGGTCGTCGAAGAATGTGCCATGCAGACAATAGGTCCCTGGTGGAGCATGATTTTCGTTATTCCTCTGTCCAGAATAACCTAAACTCTAATACCATATAGAAGTGTTTACAAAAGTTGTGTTATCATACACATTGATTTATTTGTAATCATAGGTACAAGATAATTAAGAAAACAAAAGATAATGAAATTCCTACGTGTTTGTTCATATATACCCAATTTCCCTACTTATATTCAATCATATCAAATCATATATTTCACAATCTTAGCACTATGCTCAAAATGGTTCCCATCTAGCATTTCTGGTTCCTGTCTACAACTGTTGTAGTGGCATTTCATACATAATTCTTTCTTTTATTTCCCGTACATGTTTGCTACCAGCTGGTGAGTGTAACTTATACTAGTTTTTCATATGTTTTTACAAAGGGTGCTAACTTATAAAACGATTTTGTAAGTAATTCAAGGAAACATGGAAGTAACTCATGAAATACAATCCACTTTTATTTGGTTTCTGATAGAAATCTGAAAAATGTTAAAAAAAATGTAGTTAACACAGCTGACAGGGCAATTTATATTCATTCACAGCCAACAGAGTAGCTAAATAGTGAAGCATGATTTGTCTTAAGAGTTGAAGAATTGTAACTTTGCAAGCTGACCATAAAGTATAAACTTTAAATGCTTTTGTAATTAGAATCATTTGCGGTCACAAGATAGCTTTGAAGGTATGATCTGCCTCTAGAATTTGCAAAGGAATTATCTTCTTTGAGGATGTTTCAGACATATTTGAAATTGTCATCGTGACTTCCATGTACCCTGTCAAATATAGAGTAATGAAGCTTGTGCAAACTTTATCCTCAGAGTCACAAAGTCTAGTCTCTTTCTAGAAAAAATGTTACTGAGGTGCTATCCAATGCCTTGCTTGAGAGTTTATAAAAGGATTTGTAGGGATAATATTTTTGCAGATATCATTACAATATTAGAACATATCACTACTACAAAAAGCGGATTCAACATCGGTGTGTTAACATCGGTTGTTAAAAAAACCGATGTTAACGAAGTTCATTAACATCGGTTATTGGAGAACTGATGTTAACATTTATTATTTAACATCGGTTTTTAAATAACCGATGTTAACATATGTTTATTAACATCGGGTTTTTAGAAAACCGATGTTAACGTTTGATATGTTAACATCGGTTTTCTCCAGAAAACCGATGTTAACCTTAACATCGTTTTGTTAACATCGGTTTTTTTTAAAAACCGATGTTGAAGTTATATTTTAAAAAATATGGTGAGCCCTAAGAAACTGGCGCTCTGTCTTCTTCTCCATCTAAGCTTTCGCGCTCTCTTCTTCTTCTAATCTCCGTCTAGCGAAACCGTCCTTGTCTGCATCTGAGCATCATGTTTGTCGCACTCGAGCATCGTCAGAAGTCTCTGCTTCTTCTCCTTCGCCACCATACCTAGGTATGTTTCGTCTCCTTCGCGTTGTCTTCTCCTTCTCTCTGTCTTCTTCTCCATCCATGCTTTCTTGCTTTCTTTGTTCTCCATCTACCTTGAAGCTGTATGTTCTCCATCTGACCATCATTTTGTCTAAGGTCGAGCATCGTGTTCGTCGCACTCCAGCATCGTCAGAAGTCTGTGCTTCTTCTCCTTCGCCACCTCACGTAGGTGTGTTTGGTCTAATCCTGTATAAATATTTGATTGCATTCATGTATCGCACACTTAGTGAACTAAACATGGCTAGGGTATCTCATATTTAACTCAAGCATCGTGACAACTTTGTGCTTCTTCTCTTTAGTGAAGTTTCCCTTACCCTTATTGTGTTCTTGTAACAGTTTAAGAGTTAACGCCTATTATTGGAGTTTAACAGTTTCCCTTACCCTTATTGTGTTCTTGTAACAGTTTAAGAGTTAACGCCTATTATTGGAGTTTAACAGTCTCCCTTACCCTTATTGTGTTCTTGTAACAGTTTAAGAGTTTAAAAGTTAACGCCTCCTAGTTCCTAAAACCTTCCTTAAGATTTGAGGACCATTGGTTAAAATGAAGAGTAAAATCCTTGTCCATTGCTTTGATCCACGACCATAGTAGGAATAGGGCAGCTTCTAACAGTTTGGTTCCATGAAAAGTTGTATCTTGGAACACCACCTTATTTCTATGGTGCCATATTGTCCAAGTTAAAGCAATCCACCAGCATTTCCAGGTTTTGGACCTGACTCCATCTACTACCTTCATTCCATGTTGCAGAAAATGGTCCCTATGATTTTGTGGCATTACAGTGATAAGATTAACCCAGGACATTGATTCCCACCATAAAGGGAGGGTTTTGCTACAATTGAAGAACAAGTGTTCAGCCCCCTCCTCCTTATTTCTGCATAAAGGACATAGCATATCATCTATCGGTATTTGTCTCCTTCTAAGGTTTTGCTTTGTTGGTAATCTATCCCGAAGTAGCCTCCAAGTGAACACTGCTGTTTTTGTGGGTATTTTGAGTTTCCATATTGCCCCATAATCCTGTTCCTGTCTTGCCTCCATCAGCCTCCCCATATCAAATCATATCCACTTTTTGTTGAGTAGTCTCCTGCAGGTTCAGGTTTCCAAATCCAAGTGTCCTCCCTTAGGGGATGAAGTTGCTGCTGTGACATGTCCCCAAGAAAACTATCCGCCATTGCTATTTCAGAATCGAAAAGGCTAGGTGTCTTCTCCAATTAAGCTGCCATTCCCAGTTTGAGTGCTATTTCAAGAAAACTACCCATGAAATCATTATTTGGTTTGAGTGCCATTTCATTTGTTTTGCTTATGCTCTTCTTTCCCAGTTTAGTCAGGATTCTTTTATCAGCTCGTTCTTTTAATCCAACACAATGTCAGTATTTTGGTCTAAAAGTTAAGATAGTTCCAATGATTGCTTTTTATGCATATTTTTGTTTGTGAAGTGATCCTAAGAATTTTTGTATGTAGCTTGTGTAGAAAATTGAAACCAGTAATTTGAAAATAGGATGCTTAAACTGGTTTAGGCTATAAGAAGCAAGTTTTAACCACTATGCTACACAATCCAGTAGCATAGTTATGAAACCAGTAATTTGAGAACAAGATGCTAAACTGGTTTAGGCTACAACAAGCAAGTTTTAACCACTATGCAACATTTGCTTTTAACCAATGTAGTGTATATGGTCCTTAAGCACACGGGTTAGTAGATCAATGTTTAGGTCAATGTATATGAAATAACATGTTTTCTCTTTTTTGCTTGATCATTATTAATTCTGATGGCAATATCAATAGATACAAAGCCACAACTGATATAGAAGTGGCCCCTGTAGCAAAATATAGAAGTTTAGTTGCTGCCACAGCTGATATTCTCTGGATTCAAACTCTTCTCTTGGAACTTTCAGTCCCTCATTGTAGACCTAGGTAGGTTAATTATTCACCATGAAGTAAAAAGAGAGTATCATTTGTATATGCAGATAGATATATAACATAACAAGGCAGCTAGAGAGAGAGAAAAAATAGAGAAAGAGAATGATAGTAAGGGAGAAGTTCATTTATGTTCCAAATTTCAATGACATGATTGATTCATTGATTAAATTCCAAGCAGCATGGCTAAAAGCTTTTGAGTTCTGCCCTTAATTGTTTTTTTATTCTTCTGTATTTTATACTTGTTTTTTCTATAGTTCATTTCATCATCATTGTAACTATAGCTGCCCATTATAAAATAGCTTAGAAAATCTAGGTCTGCTACTTCTCAACCTTTTATTTATCCTTGAAGTAGTTTAATTTTTTTTATTTGTGTTCAACTAGTGAAGAGTGAAGACTGAAGTTGTTCTGTCAGACTCGTTGATTTTCCTTTCATTTCGACGGAAGCCTAAGCAATACACTGCCACTGAATTGCCAGTAAGAAAAATTGGTCATGAAACACACACACACACAAACCCTAATGACACACACACACACACGTATGATAGAAACACACAGACACACACTGATGACACACATACACACACACTCATCATACAAAGACACACACACAAGTTTGATAACAAATTTGTTGAATTATACATGCAGAAATTTGTTCAGTTCTGACTTGTTAGCTGTGACAAGGTAGCTGGCCTCTTCATAAGGTACTTATCTAAGTTTAACTTAAATTCTACTGCAGTGGTGATGACCTACTAATATTAGTGAAAACAAATTTTCCTACTGTACCTTAGTTAATTTGTTCACAGTTGTAAAAAATGAATTGATTTTAACTTGAGTTATTCATATTTTAAGTTTTCAAATATGTTTGCATGATTTTTTTTTTGCACTGCAAAAATCTGAAGATGGAAGTCTGTCTCCATTCCATTTAACCAACACCAAGTGTGGAATAGATACTACCTTATGCACCACTTTTTTAGGAATTTTGAAGAATGATAGTAGGTAGATAGGAAGGGCTGTTAGGAATATCCTGCCTCCCATAGAGAGACATCTCTGCTTCCATTTGGCTACCTTAGATTCAAACTTGCTGATGAGAGGCTGCCAAACATCCCAACTTTTAGAGGTGGACCCTACTGGAATTCCAAGGTAAGAAAAAGGAAATTCTAGCTCGCCACAATTAAGGTAGCTAGCTACTTCCCTGCACCAGTCCAAAGATTTACGCAAGCACCCAAATTGGCTTTTAGCATAGTTAATCTTGAGTCCTGAAACCAACTCGAAAATTCTGAGGATAGATTTCATGACTCTAACATTAGCTGTAGTTGCAGTTCCAAAAAACAGTGTATCATCTGCATACTTCAAGATGTTAATCTCCTCCTTTTGCCTCCCCACTTTATAGATGCTAAAAAGGTTTTTGGAGACAGCTGTCCTCATCAAACCAGTGAGTCCCTCAGCTGCTATATTAAATAGGAAAGGTGCAAGGGGATCTCCTTGCCTCAGTCCCCTCTCAGGCACAAATTCTCTAGTAGTGCTGCCATTGATCAAAATTGATGTAGTTGCACTAGAAAGGCATCCATGGATCCATTTTCTCCATCTTTAACAAAATCCCATCCTCATCATCATATAGTTTAGGAATCCCCAAGAAACCGAGTCATAAGCTTTTTCAAAGTCAAGTTTGAAAACCATGCAGGGGTTATTTTTGAATTTAGCTTCAGCTAAGAACTCATTAGCTATCATTACACCATGGAGGATATGTCTGCCTTTGAGGAAAGCAATTTGCCTTTCATCAATTAAGTGAGGCAGCACAAGAGCCAGCCTATTAGCCAGGACTTTGGACATTATTTTGTAGACACACCCTATGAGAGAGATGGGTCTATAGTCATTAAGAGATTGGGGGCTATTGGTTTTGGGGATGAGGGCTATGAAGGATGCATTACTTCCTTTGGGGAATCTGCCATTAATGAAGAATTCATCAAAGAATCTGATAAAATCATGTTTTAGAGTTTCCCAAAACTGTTTGATGAAATTGAAATTCAAACCATCCAGGCCAGGACTTTTATCTCCCCCGCAAGCCCAAATTGCAAACTTGATTTCCAGCTCAGTGAATCTATCAACAAGGCTTTCCTTCTGCCTTTGATCAAGGGAAGAGAACTGGATCCCTTCCAAGGTTGGTCTGCAAGGATTCTGCTCTGAGAATCTTTCTTTAAAGTGCTGAAGAACTGCAATCTTGACACTGTTAGGGTCATGGATCCATCCTCCATCAATACACAGACCTTGAAGAGCATTAACCCTCCTTCTATGATTGATGATTCTGTGGAAATAGGATGAATTTTTGTCCCCTTCTCTTAACCAGTTCACTCTGGATTTTTGCCTCAACATAGATTCATAGGCAAGGGCTGCACTTCATAGCTGCTCCTGCAGTGATTTCTTGAGGTCTACCTGAGTTTGGGATATTGTTGAGGCATTAATACCTGCCTCCATGTCATTTATCTGCTTTTTTAGATCATTGATTTTTCTTGCAGTAACAGACCCATTTACCAAGCAAGGCTTCATTAAACTTGGACAAGTCTTTAATCCCAAGACCCCCTTTGTTCTTAGGAAGGCATATAGTATCCCAATTTACCCAAGCAATCTTGGCCACTTCAGAATCTCCTCCCCAAAGGAAGTTTCTCTGAATTGAGACTAGCTTGTGCACCACTTTTTTAGGAACTCTAAAGAAGGACAACATGTAGATGGGAAGTGCTGTTAAAACAATTAATAAGTGTTATCCTTCCTCCCATGGATAGACTTTTCTGCTTCCATTTACTAAGTTTGAACTCAAACTTGCTAATGATAGGCTGCCACACATTCCAGCTTTTAGATGTTGTTCCAACTGGTATTCCAAGATAGGAAAAGGGGATATCTAGCTGACCACAGTTGAGAAAGAGAGCTGCCTCCCTACACCAAGCCTCTGATTTTCCCATGCACCAAAATTGGCTTTTGGTATAATTAATCTTGAGACTGGAAACCATCTCAAAAATTCCGAGGACAGATTTCAGGACTCTAATATTATCCATAGATGCAGTTCCCAAAAACAGCGTATCATCTGCATATTGCAGAATATTTATCTCCTCCTTTTGTCTCCCCACTTGGTAGTTGTGGAACAAGTTTTTTGAGATTGTTGTCCTCATCAACCCAGTAAGTCCTTCAGCTGCTATGTTAAAAAGAAAGGGGGCAAGAGGATCACCCTGCCTTAATCCTCTCTGTGGCACAAACTCCGAAGTGGGGCTGCCATTAACCAAAATTGATATGGTTGCACTAGACAAGCATCCATATATCCATTGTCTCCATTTTTCAGATATCTGATACAGCCTTGGAAATTTCTGATACAGCCTTGGAAATTTCTGCATTAATGCAACTCCTTCACCATTCCAGCAATCGGAAGTGATCATAAAATAGAAAAACTAAGATGAATTTAATTTAAATTACTGCTTTGTTATCATTCTTGATGGATGTTGTAGCATTCATGAGTATTGACTTTGGTTTAATGGCTTCCATTTCTTACTATATGATTAAATCCTGCTGTGATATTGGATGACCATTGGTTGAAATGAATACCAAAATCCTTCTCCAAATGTGTCAACCATGTCCATGACCATTGGTTTTATTTTTTTAGGTTATCATAGACTACTTTTAGTTGACATTGTTGTTGAAGGTCGTTCGGGTTATAGCAACTCCAGGTATGTACGTAGGAACTAGCATGTATATACTGCTGTTTCATTTAAAATATTATATAATGGTGTTTGCTTTAAAATGCTATATACTGGTGTTTGATGTAAAATGTTGCATACTGGTTTCAATGAATGAGGAATTGAGTCCCTTAGGAAATGAATTGATGTAAAAAACAGAAAACCTTCTGCGGTGCTTATTTTTCCACCCACATTTTTTTTATCAGCCAAGATAAATTATATTTATATATATTATGAGTACCAGAGGTACAAAACAGTACATGAATTAGATTGACTTTCCAGCAACATGGTTTCAAGCTCAGACTGAGATTAGTCTCGCAAGGAACTAAAGCTATGTATTACAAAGACCTACAACACCCACTGTCTATGGTTTCTACCCCCCTGAAAAGAAAAATCCCGATGCTATGTTAGACGACCAATAGCTGTAGGTGAAGGCAAAGTCCTTATCAAAGTTCTTCAGCCATGTCCATAGTGTAAAAAATAGCATCCTCCATTAACTTGTTACCATCAAAAGTTTGATTAGAGAAGGTTCCACAAGGATACTCTTCAAATATTAAGAGCCTCGTGCAGTTGAAGGAGCTTAAGCTTGTAGGGTTAAAGTCTCACGATTGTCACGTGCTCATGCAACAATTGTTAGCCGTGGCTATACGAGACATCTTGCCAAACAAAGTCAGGTTAACGATAACTCGCCTGTGCTTTTTCTTCCATTCTATATGTAGCAAAGTCATTGATCCAGTCATGTTTGATGAGTTGGAAAATGAGGCCGCAATTATACTGTGCCAGTTGGAGATGTATTTTCCCCCTGCTTTCTTTGACATCATGATTCACTTGATTGTGCATCTGGTCAGAGAAATCAAATGTTGTGGTCCTGTTTATCTACAGTGGATGTACCCGGTTGAGCGATACATGAAGATCTTAAAAGGGTATACAAAGAATATATATCGTCCAGAAGCATCTATTGTTGAGAGGTACATTGCAAAAGAAGCCATTGAATTTTGTTCAGAATACTTAGAGAAGGCTAAAACTGTTGGGCTTCCTGAGTCTCGGCATGATGACAGAGTGGGTGGTAAGGGTTCAAGAGGACTGCAGGTGATCACTCCAAGTGTAGAAGATTTGTTACAAGCTCACTTGTATGTATTGAACAACAATAATGAAGTTTTGCCATACATAGTTAAGCATGAAGCATTAGTCAAACAGAATAATCCGAAAATGTCAAAGAATTGGGTGTTGAAAAAGCATAACAAGACTTTCTGTGATTGGTTTAAAGATACAATCTTTGTAGATGAGAATGCTTCAGAAACATTAAGAAAGCTAGCAGATGGGCCTAAAAGAAATGTTATAACCTGGCAAGGATACGACATAAACATGTATTCATTTTACACAAAAGCACAAGATGACAAAAGTACAATGCAGAACAGCGGGGTCACCCTAAGGGCTGAATCTCAACACTTTGCAAGTGTCAATGACGCCAATCCCTGTGTAGCTTCCATCCCTTACTTTGGGTTCATTGATGAAATTTGGGAGCTTAATTATGTGAAATTTACAGTATGTGTTTTCAAATGTAAATGGGTTGACAGCAACACCGGTGTGCGCACCGATGATATAGGATTTACCCTGGTAGATCTAAAGAAACTTGGTTACCACAATGACCATTTCATCATGGCAGAACAAGCTAGACAAGTATTTTACGTGCAAGACTCTTGTGATGAAAGGTGGTGCGTGGTTCTGCAGGGCAAAACAATTGGTGTTAATGTAGAAGATGATGATTCATACATGGACACCTATGTTAGTCCTTTGACCGCTCAAATCACTGGTAACGTTGTGGGAGAAGAAGAAGCTGACGACGTTCATGCTAATCGAAATGATCATGATGAAGGAGAATTGATTAACATCCTCTAATGAAATTTTTTTCAGAGACAGAGGTCACCAAACCTAGTAAGTGACAGCTACATTTTTCTCTGATTGAGGCATCGGTTTTTTGTTTCAATTTGCCTCCTTAGGACTTCATCCAGCTCATGTTTATCGCCAGTTTCATCATCCACCACCCTTTTCTTCTCTGGCTTCTCACGTTCATTGTTGTTAAACCCATATTTATGCTCTCTTCCCTTCATGTCTTGTTATATCACAAATTTAGTTGAATCTCCCATCTTCAGCATAGTTGAATCTCCTGTCTCATTCTCCAATGACACACTTTGATGGCCTGTATCTCTTTTCTTCGTATAGTCTAGTGCTTCAGCTTTAGAATGCATAAAGCAATCAGCATTTTCCAGTGATCACCAAAGGCTTCTGCATCATCATTGACACTCTCCACCCTCTTTAGTTTATGCTTCTGTGTTTTCTTCCGTGCCTCCTCGTTATAAATCTCAGCTTTATTCGAGGTTGCACTAGAACGATCACCACCAATCTGTGCTTCTTCCTCGTCTATCAGGTCAATATGTTTCCTTTCAACTTTTGTTTTGTAAATTACAGTGTAGTTTACAAAAGCAAAGGTGAAATGAAAGATATTGAGCTGGTAGAGGAGGAACAGGCACGGATTGGTGCTGATCCTTCTAGTGGGACCTCCAATAAATCTGTGAATTATAAGGAGGAAGCACGGAAGAAAACACAGAAGCATAAACCAAAGAGGGTGGAGAGTGTCAACGCTGATGCAGAAGCCTTTGGTGATGACTGGAAAATTCTGATTGCTCTATGCATTGTGAAGCTGAAGCAGTAGACCATACGAATAAAAGAGATACATGCCATCAAAGTGTGTCATTGGACAGTAAGACAGGAGATTGAACTATGCTGAAGATGGGAAATTCAGCTAAAGTTGTGATATAACAAGACATGAAGGGAAGAAGGCATAAATATGGGTTTAACAACAATGAACGTGAGAAGGCACAAAAGAAAAGGGTGGTGGATGATGAAACTGCCGATAAACATCAGCTGGATGAAGTCCTATGAAGATCCTCCTCATTCTCAAAGAGGGGAACGAGCAACAATTTGAAGGTTGTACATTCAGGAACTAAAGAATTCAAAATAGCTAGTAATAAGAGGGATTTGTTTTTGGGATTTTCTGAGCACCAAGAGCGGCTACACAAGAAGCTTGCACTTGAGGAGGGAAGGATATTTGCAGCTAATGAACAAGTTTCTTGACTATTTGTCCTTAAGATTTTACTGTTTCTTTTTGCTAATATGTAAATATAAATGGTATAAGGGTATTCCGTAAAAACATGGTCTATATTTACTTCTAAGATTGTTAGGGGTAAAAATGACCATGTCCCTATGGCATAGCCTTATATTATTTATATTTACATATAAGAAAAAAAAACAGTAAAATCTGAAGGACAAATAGTTAAGAAAGTTGTTCATTAGCTGCAAATATCCTTCCCTCCTCAAGTGCAAGCTTTTTGCGTAGCCGTTCTTGGTGCTCAGAAAATCCCAAAAACAAATCCCTCTTATTACTAGCTATTTTGAATTCTTTAGTTCCTGAATGTACAACCTTCAAATTGTTGCTCGTTCCCCTCTTTCTTTTCTGCAAAAAAGAAAATCAAATGCTGTGAAAACATGGATGAAGTCCTAAGAAAATCAATATCAAAGAAAACATGGATGAAATCACAATTAAAAAGCACAACTACCTATCTTTCAGAGTCCTTTGGTTAATTTGTCTTGTCTCCTTATGTGGTGGGGTTTTGTTTAATAATGTTATACTTTTGCCTTCCAAAAAAAACTTATGACTAATCCTCTTTTCATTAATCCAATTTTGTATGTTATTGTATAAAAGATGATGGGTTCTCCACCTGCCTCCACTACTCCTCTTCCTCCTCCTTCTCCTCCTTCTCCTCCTCGTCCTCCTCCTACTTCGAACGCATCGGCTTTGATGTCTGCTGTGAAGCGGACACGCAAAGCCTCACGCCTACGATCGTTGTCCACTAGACCACCTGGTGTTGAGAGACCAGTGGTGCATGTTGATCCTGCTACAGGGAAGGCCGACGGTCCCCACAAGAAGAAATTAAGAACATATTTGGGCATTGTGGCATGTGATAAGGTGGACATCACCTACGAGAACTGGAAGGAGGTCCCTACTGCTCAGAAGGACCTGATTTGGGAGGATATTCAGGTATTTCTCTTTTCTTATTTGATTGTGTGTAATTAATAGCCAAAAAAATTCATTATTGTAACAAATAAACTTTGTTTCATGTTGTCAGGCGGAATTTGATATCCCAGAGGCTTCTGACAGTAGGACGAAAAGGAAGTTACTACAGACCGTGGGGGAGAGATGGAGGCAGTTTAAATCAGACCTCACGAGGAAATGGGCCCTTGCAGCTGATCAGGACGGTGTCGAGGACACTATCTGTGACAAATACGGCATCAACAAGGAAAAGTGGGCCCAGTTTTGCCAGACTCGCAGAGACCCTTCTTGGGAGGTATGTTCCTTTGCCATTTAAGTTGTTTTTCATATTAAACATGATGTTGTTATACTTCATTCTACCCATTTCAAACATTATTGTTTAATTTTTCCAGGATGTGCGCATCAAGGCACAGGCCATCCAGAAGCATAATACTGCCCCCCACGTTTTGTCTCGTGGGGGTTATGATTATTTGGAGCAGAAGCTCCTGGCTGAGAAGACCAAGAAGAAGATGCAGGAAGCTGCACAGTCAGGAAGTGTTGATGGCGTCATCGACCCTCCATCCCTGGTCAAACGCCACGTGAAGTGGAAGATGGCCCGCACGAAGAAGACATGGGAGATGACGACTGAGGCCGCAAAAGAAATCGCTGAGAAGATTGTAAGTCATTTTCAACTAACCATTACAATTATGTTTGAATATTTTGAGAATGCCATGTACCACTGTGTATTTTCTGTGCAGAATTCGTTTGAGGAGCAGGCCACACAGGGATCGTTCGTCCCCCATGGACGTCAGGATGTTCTGGCCGCTGCTATTGGACGTCCAGAGCACCCTAGACGTGTCCGTGCTGCTGGAGCCGGTGTCTCCATCAAGCAATACTTTGGATCGGCTCCACGGACGTCCCGTAGCGCTTCCTCCCTGCCTCCTGACGAATTACAGCAGCTGACTCAGCAGATCAGGGACCAGCTAGAGGAGTCCATCACAGAGAAAGTGATGAGGCAGGTCATGGCATCCTTTAGCCAGCTTCAGTCACAGATGCAATCTCAGGGACCTCCTGAGCCTTTGGTTGGTCCTGGTCCCTCCGGTCCTCGGGTGAGCACAAAGGGGAGTTGTGTTGATCCCTTAGGAACGATCCTGAGACGGGTGACTCTGACAGGTGCGGCTTGTACATAGAAGCAGATCCTGCCCGCCTGGTTGCCGTAGGGAGAGTTTATGAGGGATTCACTCTTGTTCATAACACTCCTTTGTTGCCTGGCCAAGTAAAGGTGAGTGTGGACGAGGTTAAAGATGCAGATGCTGCAGTTCCTGTACCCACTGCTGAGGTTTCCTTAGTGGGGCAGGCACTTCACACATTTCTTGCTTGGCCGACACATGTGATCAAGTCTTTATCAAACCAGGTACTTATTGTCCTTACTATATGTTTCTTCTTTTTAAATTAATTCATTAAGCGTGCCTCAAATTTGGCTATTTAACTTTGTTTCATGAACAAGTAGTTGTGTCTCCGCCAAAACCACCTCCGAAGCCCGATCCGGAGGTCGATGATCCGCTTTATCTGATGACATTGACCATCCCAAAGCTTTTCTTGAGGCCTTATCAGGTTAGATGGGATGCCACCGTGTTCGGGGTCGTTAATCCAGATTTCCCCCTGTACATAAAGCATGAAGACCTCTTCGAAATCGCACACGGTGGTCAATGTCTCAGCATATCAGTGTTACAGTTGTGGATTCTGTAAGTCTTTATATAAAAGGCTTTTATTTACCTAAGTTATGGCTTTCAATTCATAAATATTTAACTTTGACTTAACATAAACAGGCATCTCACTTAAACATGTATGCGAGCGGGGAATTCTGATATCTATGGATTCCTCGAGCCTCAGTCTATTCAAAGGTCTGGGCAATCGCAGTTTGAATCTGAAAGTTACATAAAGAGTTGGATGCAGAGTTCACAACGCGATGTGTATCTTAGAGCCTACCTAAATGAGTAAGTCACAAAATAACAAAATTTAATTAATGTTTACTAATGTACTAACCCATTTTAGGTTCCACTGCAGCGGACATTGGCAGATGGTGGTCATCTTGCCCAAGGAACACTTAGTTGTATGGTTTTGTTCATTGCATAACAGGCCAGACAACTACCTTAAGGGGATTATTAATAGGTTAGTGTTCTTTTCAATACATTTGCATTGTAATACCTCAACGTACAACACCAGTTTTTAATTGTTACTCATATGGAACAGTGCTATCAAGGGTCTTGATGATGCTCCACAGCCTAAATCAAAGGCTCCTGCTAGGTGGATTGTCGTCAAGGTACGTCATTTACATAAACCTGAAAGTAAATTTTTTTAATTTACTTGTACTAAAATTGTTATCTGATGCCAAATTAGCTTTCCATACCATGTATAGATAATCGGTCACCATTCATGTCAATAATAAGCACCATAGGCTTGACGAGTGATCAATTAGTGACTATTAATTTTTTTTATTAAATCAAATCATTAATCCACTTGAAATAAAAGTAAAATAGTTGCTGCCATCTTAACACAGAACAGTTGCTATAAGGTCTCTAACAGGTGTTGGTTCCTAAACCCACCAACATTTCAGCTGAAAATTTCTTACACCCCCTTTGTCTGCTGCGAAAAGAAAAAATTACAAACCATGTCTAAATACTTATTCGTTTCAGTCGAGTATATACACGAAACATATTTTTTTAAAAAAAAAATAAAAAATACACGAAACATTAATCACTCCCCAAAATTAAGAGTGTTTAATTGCTATCATCTCCCCATTCTTTTAATGTTGTATGTAATTTTCTTAAAAAAATAATTCATATAAAGCATCAAAATTTTGTAGTTAGTCCTTTTTGAAGATTGTTAGTATCGTGTATCTATAAACAATTTGTGAGACATTTTTTAATTTAACGAAATATTATGTTATTTCATCTATGTGTTTATTTATGCAAAATTAAAAATATGAATAGACATGAATCTTCGTACAAGTACAAGTCATGAGATGTGATTTTTCATAAAGATTTATTATAAGATATGTTTCTTTAAAAGATTAATTTTTTTTTTACTAAAAGACATGAGGTAGTCAATAAATAAAACCAACATGCATGCAAAATACCCTAAAGCAAAATCATATAGAAATTACCAAATTCTTTTTTTATCTAAATCATTTTGTTTCTTCCCTTGTGCGGAGAGAGAAATAAGACAATTATTATTATGTAAATTATCATTTATGGTATGCTTGATTGTGGGCATGCAATATCAAGGAATTCCATTGTATCCTAAAGAGAATTTGCCCAAACATCCTATTGCATCCAATTTCTATAGAAATTGGTGGGGGCAAATTGACTAAAGATTGGTATTTACCCATGTCTTCGAGAATTACATCTTTTCTTTGTTGTTTCTTCTTTCTTGCAGAATCATCAACATCAATAAATTCTTTAATATTTGAGCCTATTTTTAAACTTTACCTTATTTCTTTAATTAAATGCATGATTTAAATTAAATGGAAGAGAAAATAAAAGGAACTTATTCCTGAAACATCCTATTGCATCCAATTTCTATAGAAATTGGTGGGGGCAAATTGATCTAAAGATTGGTGCTTTACCCATGTCTTGGAGAATTACGTCTTTGCTTTGTTGTTTCTTCTTTCTCGTAGAACCATCAATGTCAATAAGTTCTTTAATATTTGAGCCTAATTTTAAATTTTACCTTATTTCTTTAATTAAATACATGATTTAAATTAAATGGAAGAGAAAATAAAAGGAACCAACATAGCCTAAAAAATTCTTGCAAAGGCTAAAATATGTTGTTAATCCTTATAAAATTGGAAAAGTTTGATTTTCATCTTTACAATTTTTTTGTACGTTTTTAGTCCTGACAAAATTAAAATGTCATAATTTGACCTAGAGTTAGGTCGGTTAAAACCAAATCTATGTGGTGGTGGGTTATGCAATATGTATCAACACTTTTCCACATTCCTAATCATAACTACCAACAACCTCACTTTCCTTCTTACGTGTCACTCCCTCACTGATTACTTATACCTGCAGTCTTCAATCAACCACCTTAAAGCACACCACCATAGCCCATGGTCCTTTGCCCCACTGTGAGTTATGGTAGCGAGAATTTCACTATTGTATTTTGTGAGTTGTGACACCTGCTTTGTGAGGTCATCGAAGTAGTTACACTTTCGCATCTGAGATCTTCTTGTTGAGTTGCAATTTGATTGTTTTCTCTTGTTCTTTCTCTTGTCTATCAAAACTTGAAAATCGCTCTCAAAGCTTGGTTGCAAATTTGTCTATCGTTTCAATTTAAAGGGCTTAATATTCAGAGGTTTCGTGAGATTAATGATGTGTGCATGCTTTATATGCCTTGGAATCTAAGAATGCTAACAATCAATGGGCTATCTTTCTAAGATTTTGTGATAGTAGATGAGTTTACACTAGATGAGGCCATGAAAATGATAAAATATTGCACCAAGACCAAAACAAAGTGAAAAGGAATCCTAATCAAGATGCAGGACCCTACAAAGAAGTTACATATATATATATATATATATATATATATATATATATATATATGTGTGTGTGTGTGTGTGTGTGTGTGTGTGTGTGTGTGTGTGTGTGTGTGTGTGTGTGTGTAATTCAAATGCTTATCATTTTGTGTATTCTTGACCAATTATCTACCTGCAGCAAAACATTGTGTCATTGTGCAACAATGAGCTATAGTTCATGAGATCATAATCTATAATTTGATAAATAGCTTGTCGAGACCCAAATGCCACTCGCTCAACCATGTCAGGTACCCATCAAATTGCAATTACAACATTTGAAATAACGAACTTTCACACCTAATGTGCCTAACTAACTCCTTTGGTGAAGATTGACTAGAGTCCAAACATGTCATAGGTTTCCCTAAATTGGATTAAAAGGTCACAAGAAGGGGCGTTGAATGGTGACATTTAACTGAATATGACTATTTTTTGCAAAAGAATACATAATTTTTGAAGTTTCTTAGATATGTCAAAGTTTAATTTTTCAGAAGCTTGTTAGGAATAATCTTAATCTTTTGTCAGTACTTTGTATGAAAATAATTTTATAGTAAGATCTGACAAAAATAAAATCGAATACTACTTAAGAAGCTATTCAAAAATAAAAATAATATTTTTCATATTTTTGGATCATTGTAATTGGCCTCCATGATTTGTGAGGCATTGAAAGGAAAATCAAGAACTTGGAGAAACTTGTGTCATTGGAGCAGTGACGAGCTAGGTGAGCGAAAATAGTAAAGTTAAGACCTCAAGGCTCTTGACACGTGTTGAAGTGTCAACAAAGGTTAGAGGATTTTAAGGTCATCAAGGGAGTTGTGGAGGGAGATAAGGTGATACGCACATGGTCATGGCAGACATAAAAAGTGACGATGTCAATGGTCTATGCCAGTGATGGGTCATTGTCGAAGAAAAGGCAACAAAGATTCGATGCCTTGAGAAAAACGAGCCACACTTGGACGGTAAAGGTGTATGCGGGTCTAGTTGAATTGAGTTTGACGAAACACATGATCCAACCCAATCAAATTTAAACGGGTTGGTTTGGTTCGGTTTTTCAAGAAAAAATTAAAACTCAACCTAAACCAACCTATTTGTTGGCAATGATTATAATAGCTATGATGTCTGCTCAAACCTACCTCATTAGAAAGATAAGGCGCCTTTACTTAGCTGTTAGCCTCCCGAATAGAAAAAAGAAGGATCTCCAGTTTCAAAGCCCTAGATATAGATATCCGGTAAGTGCTTCCTTGGATTAGCATTTCGAGAGTGAAAGGCCATAGGGCTCATAGACATTTTTTATTTCAGACCTTTCCTTTATTTATTGTAATAGGGGGATAATATATTTCTCTTTTCAAACAAAGAAAGTTGGCAAACGGTTTGGGTTGAATTGGGTTAATGAGTCAAAACATTAAAATTTATTTGTTATTTTTAAAATAATATTTTTATAAGCTAAATTTTTATAAAATGAAATATCAAATACATTACTTATACTACTAGAAAAATGACATACAACGATGGTTCTAAGATACATTCAAAGACGATTTTGAATCATCTCTAAAGCCAACGTCGTCAAAAGTCTTAACTTTCAATGACAGTTTCATAAAAAACCGTCTTAGAATAAAGTACCTTTCTAAGACGGTGATGTGTCATCATTTTCTCATATTTCTTAACCCTTTTTGTTACCATTTTAATTACTGATTAGCCTTAATTGTCAAATTAATTATGCAGTTTTATCATTTGGGCCTACTGGATTAATTTTTAGTTTTTAATTTAATTTCAGTAGAATTATAAGCAATTGAGCTTGAACCAGAATTGGGCTTGGACTTGAAGAGAGCAGACTATTTTATTCTATCAAATCTTATCTTATCTAGATTTTATCTCATCTAGATATTATTTCATCTAGATTTTATCTTATCATATTTAGATTTTATCTCATCTAGATATTATTTCATCTAGATCTTATCTTATCTAGATTTTATTTCATTTAGATATTATTTCATCTAGATTTTGTCTTATCTTATCTAGATTTTATTTTATTTATGGGCTTGGACTTAAAACAGATTTGTAAGCTTTGGGGTTGAGAATCTATATAACAACACCAAAGTTCTAGTTTGAGAGGCTCTCTCTCTTTTCGTTTTACTCACCTTTCGTTTTGGGAGAAAGAATAATTTTAGGTTTTGCAATTGCAATTTTTACTATTCACGTAACAATAAAATTTCATTTTCTGCTTCAATCTGCAATTTCGTTTTCTACTGATTAATGGAAGGCTAAGTCTCTAGCGTTGTTTTCTCTTGAGGATCAAGCACAGCTCTCTTTGAGGTTTTATTATTATTAAATTCTGATCAGTTTTTCCTCTTCACCAATTACTCTATATTTGTTGCTATTAATCCATGCATGCTTAGTGCTTGATTAATTGTCTTTGCGCTTAATTTACATTCATGCTTAATGATCAGTTTCGTTCATGATTAATTGGTGTATGTGTTGCTTAATCACATAATGACTGCCTTATATTAAATTTTGCTCAGTAATTTAATTTAGGATTGAATTAAGTGGTTGAACTGATAAAAGATAAATTCTCGTAACCTAGGATAAGAGACTTGTTTGTGAATCAAGGGAAAACGTGTTTTAATTCTGATATTTTCTAATTAAAATTTGTTCGCTGTTAATTTACAAAAACAAATAACCCCCCATTCGTTACTGTTTTATTAATATCTAATATGAACGTTTGGTTGACCATTGCTCGTTGGGAGACAACCTTGGATCACTTCCTAGATACTGCATTTTTAATGTTTATTTGATTCGGGTACGGCCTCAATCAAATTTGGCACCGTTGCCGGGGAGCAGTGGGCCAAAGGTTCATAATAGTGTTTAGTTATCTTATTTTGTGTAGCGTTTTGTTTTGGATTTCAGTTGCATCTCCTTTTTGGCGACTGTTTTTAGCGATTGATTCAGCTTTGTTGTGAACAGTGCTGAACAGTGATTAGCGACTGATTTTGTAATTTAATTAGCAATTTTTGTTTTGATAGTTAGAGTTGTTATTTTTGGCTGATTTTTTGTGTGGTAGCTTCTTTTGATCCATATTTTGTGTGAAAAATACTAGGAGCACTTGATGTGGCAGTATTTGAGAGAGACAAAAATTTTGGGAACTTGTTTTTAGCAAAACTTAAAACGGCCATAACTTTTGATCTGGGTATCAGAACGACTATTATTATATATGCATTTGGGGTAGAAAAGAATTTCCCATATTATAACAACCCGCTGAAGCTGGTCGGGGTCTCCCAAACTCCAAAAATCAGCCGTTTACTAAGTTTTTTTTTCAAGTATTATTGTCCTATTTTTCTAAACTTTGCTTAGGTAGTTTTCATAGTTAGACTTTGAATTTTTGTGCTATCTTTTCATCATTTTAGGGTGTTCCTCACAAAATTTCAGCTTATTTTGATATCGTTTGAGTATAGTTGTAGTTTTACCCCCTTGTTAGGTGCTTGTTGAGAAACACATTATTTGCTGCATATAGTGCATGACTAGGGGCAATCCAAGTGATTTACAACCCTTTGATCCTGAAATAGATAGAACCTTTCATAGATTAATTAGGCATAGTGTGCATCCTGGTCATTCTATGCATTTTGAGCATTCTGTTGAGGGTGATTATGAATATTCTGATTTTGAGCATTCCACTACTAATTTTTATACTGAGAGCATAGCTCAACCTCCACCTCGTGAGAGGACTCTTAGGGAGATGGCTGCACCTGATTTCACTTATGAAAGCTTGTGCATTCAATATCTTGATGAGGGTGTTCCATACGTTCTCAAGACTGGACTAATACATTTGCTGCCCAAGTTTCATGGTCTTGCAGGTGAAGATCCTTATAAGCATCTTAAAGAGTTCCATATTGTTTGTTCCACCATGAAGCCCCCTGATGTCCGGGAAGATCATATCTTTCTAAAGGCTTTTCCTCATTCACTGGAGGGAGTGACAAAAGATTGGCTATACTACCTTGCTCTCAGGTCCATTTTCAGCTGGGATGACCTTAAGAGGGTGTTCTTGGAGAAATTCTTCCCTGCATCTAGGACCACCGCCATCAGAAAAGACATTTCAGGCATCAGGCAACTTAGTGGAGAAAGCCTGTATAAGTACTGGGAAAGATTCAAGAAATTGTGTGCAAGTTGCCCTCACCACCAGATTTATGAGCAACTCCTTCTTCAATATTTCTATGAGGGACTTAGCAACTTGGAGAGGAGTATGATTGATGCTACCAGTGGTGGAGCTCTTGGTGATATGACCCTTGCTGAGGCTAGGAATTTGATTGAGAAGATGGCTTCCAAGTCCCAACAATTCAGTGCAAGAAATGATGCTATTATTCTTAGAGGAGTCCATGAGGTGACAACAGATTCATCTTCATCTACTGAAAATAAAAAGCTTGAAGGAAAACTTGATGCCTTGGTCAACCTGGGAACTCATCTTGCCATGAATCATAAATCTACACCTGTTGCAAGAGTCTGTGGTCTATGTTCTTCTGCAAATCACCATACAGATCTCTGTCCTTCTTTGCAGTGATCTAGAGTCAATGAGCAACCTGAAGCTTATGCTGCAAACA
Source organism: Glycine soja (assembly GCF_004193775.1). NCBI lineage: Eukaryota > Viridiplantae > Streptophyta > Magnoliopsida > Fabales > Fabaceae > Glycine > Glycine soja. Next base: position 14,767,489 of record NC_041015.1, read on the forward strand.
TTTATAATAGACCTCCTCAGCAGCAAAACCAACAACAGCAGAATAATTATGACCTTTCGAGGAATAGATACAATCCAGGTTGGAGGAATCATCCAAATCTGAGATGGACAAGTCCTCCACAACAACAATAGCCTGTCCCTCTTTTCCAGAATGTTGTTGGTCCAAGCAAGCCATATGTTCCTCCTCCAATGCAACAACAGCAGCAGTCACAACAAATACAACAAGCAACTGAGGCTCCTCCTGAACCTTCCTTAGAAGAGTTAGTGAGGCAAATGACCATCCAGAATATGCAATTTCAGCAAGAGACAAGAGCCTCCATTCAGAGTTTGACAAATCAGATGGGGCAGATGGCTACTCAGATGAACCAAGCTCAGTCCCAAAATTTTGACAAATTGCCTTCACAAACTGTGCAGAATCCGAAAAATGTGAGTGCCATCACCTTGAGGTCTGGCAACCAAATTTAATCTTCATTCTAGTAGCAGCACCTGCACCTGAACCTGTCAAGCTTCATTCTACACCTGAAAAAGAGGATGAGATAGTTGCACAAAAGAGAAAGCTTCCTAACAAAAATTTTCATGTAGGTGGACCTTCTTCTAGTAATTCTGACTTACAGCAGCCTCCTATCCCTCTTCCATTCCCACCTAAAGCAATTCCAAACAAAAAAATGGAAGAAGCGAAAAAGGAGATCTTGGAGACCTTCAGGAAAGTAGAGGTGAACATACCTTTGCTAGATGCCATCAAGCAAATTCCAAGATATGCCAAGTTTCTAAAGGAGTTGTGCACCCACAAAAGGAAGCTCAAAGGCAATGAAAGGATTAGCATGGGCAGAAATGTGTCAGCATTGATAGGTAAATCTGTTCCTCACATTCCTGAGAAATGTAAGGACCCAGGTACTTTCTGTATACCTTGCATTATTTGGAACAATAAATTTGGGAATGCCATGCTAAATCTAGGAGCATCAGTTAGTGTCATGCCTCTATCCATTTTCAATTATTTATCTCTTGGACCTGTACAATCTACAGATGTGGTGATTCATTTGGCAAATAGAAGTGTTGCTTACCCCGCAGGTTTCATAGAGGATGTGTTGGTTCAGGTTGGTAAACTTTTTTTTCCTGTTGATTTTTATGTTCTTAATATGGAAGAGGGATTTTCCCATGGTTCAGTTCCAATTATTTTAGGTAGGCCATTTATGAAACAGCCTGAACCAAGATAGATGTTTATGCTGACACATTGTCTATGGAATTTGGTGATATTGTTTTTCATTTTAACATTCTTGATGCCATGAAACATCCATCTGAGGATCATTTTGTTTTTCGTGCTGAGATAATTGATCAGATTGTTGATGATTATATGTTTGATTTTGATTTTGTTCTTCATGGTAGGAAACATCCATTTTTATCTGATTTGCATACTTGTCACTCCTTATGCATTGAATCTGAATCTGAGTTTGAATTTGATCCTGTGTCTGATTTTTATGCTAAGAATGAATCTGAATTTGAGTCTGGTTCTGATTTTCTGGGTGTTGTACCTCTTGATGTTGATTTTTTAGAGTCAGAATGCACTAACCATGTTGCAGGAAACATATATACTTCTGACTTGCTTGATGAGGTGTAGGCTGAGGAACCCTCCTTTTCTTCTCCTACCCTGGTTCCTCCCACTGTTCAGCCACCACCCACACTAGAGTTGAAGCCTTTACCAGCAACCCTCAAATATGCTTACTTGGAGGACAAGGAAAAATTTCCAGTGATCATCTCTGCCTCCCTTGCTGCTAAGCAAGAGGAGAAGTTGTTGCTAATGCTCAAGAAGCACAAGAAAGCCATTGGATGGACTTTAGCAGACATTCTTGGTATTAGCCCATCTACATGCATGCATAGGATACTTTTAGAGGATGGAGCTAAGCCAGTGAGGCAGCCACAACGACGGCTCAACCCCGTTATTCAAGATGTGGTGAAAAAGGAAGTGACCAAGCTCTTACATGCTGGAATCATCTACCCCATTTCTGATAGCCAGTGGGTGAGTCCAGTCCAAGTGGTCCCTAAGAAGACAGGCCTCAAAGTGATCAAGAATGAAAAAGGATGAGCTTATCCCCACAAGAGTGCAAAACAGTTGGCGAGTCTGCATTAATTATAGGAGGTTAAATCAGGTAACCAGAAAAGATCATTTTCCCCTGCCTTTCATTGATCAAATGCTTGAGCGCTTGACAGGTAAGTCTCATTACTGTTTTCTTGATGGTTTTTCTGGTTATTTACAAATTCATATTGCTCCTGAGGATCAAGAAAAGACCACATTCACCTGTCCTTTTGGCACTTTTGCCTATAGGAGGATACCCTTTGGCCTATGCAACGCCCCTGGTGTTAGACAAGTGGCCTCAGATATCTTAAGAAGGGGGGTTGAATTAAGATATTGCAAACTATTTCCCCAATTAAAATTCTATTTCACTTTCTATGCAAGTTACAAATTCCCTTAAAAATGAACTCTTAAATAATGATTCAAATAGAACAATCTGAATATAAATATAAAGCAATAATAAATAAAAGAGTTTAAGGGAAGAGAAAGTGCAAACTCAGATTTATACTGGTTCGGCCACACCCTTGTGCCTACGTCCAGTCCCCAAGCAACCCGCTTGAGAGTTCCACTATCTTGTAAAATCCTTTTACAAGTTCTGAACACATAAGGACAATCCTTCCTTTGTGTTCAAAATTCTTTTACAACAAGAGACCCTCGGTCTCTCAATCCCCTTTGAGAATTTAGAAAGAAGAGAAGAATGAATCTCTCTTGAAAGAGATAGATTTTACAATCTGAGCACTCAATTAATTCCTTATTAAATTGCAAGTGTATTGGCCAAGGAATTCTTAAGAGGATGAAATGTTTTTGCTCTTTGAGAGAATAAGACTTTTTGTTATGAAAAACTCTGAGCAAATTTGTGTTTCCAATCACATATATATAGACCTTTGATGGTCATGTAAAAACCATTTGAAAAGATGTGAATCTTAGAAATAATTTTCTGAAAATCTCCTCTGGTAATCGATTACAGGTTTTAAAATTTGAATTAAAACATTTATTAACTGTTGGTAATCGATTACCAATATTGTGTAATCAATTACACAATCTAAAATTTGAATTCAAATATTTAGTAGCTGTTGTAAACCATTTTTGGCCACTGGTAATCGATTACATCCTCTGGTAATCGATTACCAGTGAGTAAATCTCTTGAAAAACATTTTTTAACTTAAATTACTTGGCCAAACTTTTTGCTATATCAATTAGGAATTCCCTTCCTAAAATACTAGTGATCATCTTGATGTTGTGTCTTGTATTCTTGAATAATTGTCTTGAATTAAAACTTGAAAAGCGCATTTGCATCATTTGCATCAAATCATCATTATCATCATCAAAATATCAAAGTCATTTGCTTCTACAATCTCCCCCTTTTTGATGATGACAATATAAGTCCTGAAATCAAGATATAAGCAAGCAATATACAAGCAAGCAATGTATATGCATAATATTTGCGCGTTCACTCCCCCTATGTTTTGGAATTGATGATCACTTGATTACTAAGCTTTTTCTAAGCTTCTCTACCACCTATTTTTCTCCCCCTTTGGCAACATCAAAACGCCAAAGTTCGTGGGTATCAATACAGATAAAATAATGAAGTGGACAAAGATCAAATATAAGTCATAACCAACCAAAAGCATAAATAAGTCATAACCAAAATATAATCCAAAATTCAAAACCACATAGAATCAAAGCATAAAAGACTAAAGTTCAAATACTAAAAGATAAATAATGTGCTGAAAATGATAATCTAAATAACATAGCCAAAATACACGGCTGATAAGAAACATAATTATAAACTAAATTCTAAGAAGGTGGAGGTGGTGGTGGAAGATCGAAACTCTGACGAATGTAACCCACATCTTCTTCAAGCTGTGTGAGACGCATATCCATTTCGGCAAAGCGAGTATCCAACGAGTCGAAACGTTCACCAACATAAGAATGAAGACCCCGTAACTCGGAAAGAACTTTAGTCATGAGGGCTGAATCATCTCGCTAAGGAGGAGGAGAAGAAGTACGCTCATCTTGAGGAGGAAGTGCATCTTTCTTCAGCCATTGACCATTCCGATCCTTACGGTATCCAAAAGAAGTCACTGCACCAGCACCAATAGCAAAGGAGCGCTTAACTTGAACAAATGGTTCATCATCAAGCGGAATTTGAAAATGACGCAGAAACAGAGTTATCAATTGAGGGTAAGGGAGAGGTGCATTGGCCCGTAATGCCTTATGCATTCGGTACCGAACCAAGTGAGCCCAATCGATCTGACGACCGGTAAGGAAAACCCACATCAAAATCAAATCCTCCTCAGAGGCTTGAGCGAAATTTGAAGACCGAGGAAGCAAAATTCTAACAATTATATAGTGCATGATGCGATTATCAAATGTCAATGATCCGGCCAACAATCTACCGGTCATTTCAGCCTGGTCATTGCAAACCATACGGCGAGCATCATGACTAGAATAATCAAATTTCCAATCATCAACAATGGTGCCCTCAAAAGGTGCACCTTGACTAGGTAAGTGAGTCAAAGAAAAGAACAATGATTGATCAATGATCATAGGAATACCATGCACCTCAGAAGAAATAATGCCATCCTGAATTTTTAAATTGCAGTAGAAAAACTTGACAAGTTCAGGATAATATGGCAATTTTAAAGACATGAAATCAACCAAGCCAGAATTTTGAAACACTTGATAGCAATCAAATGTCTCATCATTAAAGAAATCTATGTGTAGGTACTTAGGGTCTAAAATGATCCTAGAAGTAAATTGAGAAAGGTACCGTAGATGTTGATCATCCGAAGATAACAAAGTGGATGATCTTGGAGATGACAAAGAAGGATGGGTAGGTGTTGTGGGTGCTTCAGATTGTCCATGGCAGCGATGGCCAACAGCAGCGGCGGTGGAGGATGATCCCTTTCTCTTCTTCAATGATTCTTCCATTTAATGAAGTTTTAGTGAATTTCAATCGGTGGAATTGAAAGAGGAGTGAAAAAGAGGAAGATTGGGCTTTACGGGATGTGTTTTTGGTGAAGAATTGAGGAAGATATGAAGGTTTGAAGATTTAGGGATGAAGGAGGCACGAGGAGGAGCTTTGGCTGCGCAACAAGACTAGTTTCATAGGTATTTATAGACGAGGACGAGTTGTAATTGATTACAAGGTGTGGTAATCGATTACAAGAGTAGTAAGCCTTCTGGTAATCGATTACATGATGTTGTAATCGATTACAGGCTATCTGTTCTTGTGTAATCGATTACACTGAATGGTAATCAATTACCAGAGCATAAACTGGGCTAGTTTCTCTTAAAATTATCTATGTCTATGCTAAATACATTTAATACTATCAATCATCACTTCTAATGTTTTTAATTTAATCATTCAAGCATCAAACACACAATAATTCATAAAGCCTATCATAACAACAAGAATTTAAGCAAAATTAAGCAAAGTAACAAACTTAACACAAACAACTAAAAATAAATTAATCAATCAATCCTTATTTTTCTAAATCACTAACATCTAAGAGGCCTAATTCCCTTCTAATAGAGAAGAATGTTTCTTTGGGGAGAGGTTTTGTGAAAATATTAGCAAGTTGATTCTTAGTATCAACAAACTCTAACACACAATCTCCCTTTAGAACATGATCTCTTAGAAAATGGTGCCTAATTTCTATATGTTTAGTTCAAGAGTGTTGAACTGGATTTTTGGAAAGATTAATTGAACTTGTATTATCACATCTAATAGGTATATGGTCAAGAAGGATTCCATAGTCAAAAAGTTGTTGCTTCATCCATAAGATTTGAGCACAACAACTGCCGGCAGAAATATATTCCGCTTCTGCAGTGGATAAATCAACACTATTTTGTTTCTTACTATGCTAAGAAACTAGAGCAGATCCAATGAATTGACAAGTTCCACTTGTGCTCTTTCTATCTGTTTTAGAACCAGCAAAGTCTGAATCAGAATATCCAATTAAGGTGCATGTGGAATTTCTAGGATACCATAATCCTATGTTCATAGTGCCTACTAAATATCTTATGATTCTTTTAACAACACTAAGATGTGATTGTTTAGGATTTGATTGAAATCTAGCACACATACACACACTAAACATTATATCAGGTCTACTAGCAGATAAATAAAGAAGTGATCTGATCATACCTCGATATTGCTTAACATCTATTGACTGACCGGTTTCATCTTTATCTAGATAGCAAGCAGTGCTCATTGGTGTAGCCATGTGCTTAGCATTTTCCATGTCGAATTTTTGGATTAACTCTTTGCAATACTTGGATTGATTGATAAAGATACCATCATTGGTTTGTTTAATTTGCAATCCAAGAAAGAAATTAAGTTCTCCCATCATTGACATTTCAAACTCACTTTCAATGTCATGGGAGAATTCCTTGCACAATAATTCATTAGTGGATCCAAAAATAATATCATCAACATAAATTTGAACTAATAAAATATCATGTGATTTTCTCTTTATAAAAAGAGTAGTATCCACTTTTCCTCTAGAGAAGTCCTTTTCTAAAAGGAACTTACTTAGTCGCTCGTACCAAGCCCTAGGTGCTTGTTTCAAGCCATATAAAGCCTTTTTCAATTTATAGACATGATTTGGCTTATCCAATATTTCAAAACCTGGTGGTTGTTCAACATATACTTCTTCTTGAATTAAGCCATTTAGAAAAGCACTTTTAACATCCATTTGATAAAGCTTAAAATTCATTATGGATGTATATGCTAAGAGCATTCTAATGGCTTCTAATCTAGCAACTGGAGCATATGTTTCTTCATAATCTATGCCTTCTTCTTGATTATATCCTTTTGCAACTAATCTAGCCTTATTTCTAATGATTATTCCATGTTCATCTAACTTATTTCTAAATACCCATTTTGTTCCTATGATGGGATAGTTTTTAGGTTTCTCAACAAGTTCCCACACATTGTTTCTTTCAAATTGATTTAGTTCTTCTTGCATAGCAATTATCCAATTATCATCTATTATGACTTCTTTTATATTTTTAGGTTCAATCATAGATACAAAAGCCATACTATTGCATAATTTTTTTAAGAGAATGTCTAGTTGTTACCCCTTTTGAGATATCACCAATAATGCTGTCGAGGGGATGATCTTTTGAGGCTTTCCATTCTTTTGGAAGTTCATCATTTGATTTTGCTTCTTCTTGAGGATCTTCAGTGCTTCCTTTCCCTTTTCCTTTAGAATCTTGTCCATGAATATGAATTTGTTCTAAAGTTGCAATATCATCTAGTATATTCTTTCTTGATAGAATAGCATCAGATTCATCAAAAGAAACATGAATGGATTCTTCAATATTCATAGTTCTTTTGTTATATATTCTATATGCTTTACTTTGCAATGAATATCCAAGAAAGATGCCTTCATCAGATTTTGCATCAAATTTTCCTAGATTATATTTACCATTATTAAGCACAAAACATTTGCAACCAAAAACATGAAGATATGAAATGTTAGGTTTTCTACCATTATATAACTCTTATGGGGTTTTCTTTAAAATGGGTCTTATTAAGGCCCTATTCATGATGTAACATGCAGTATTGACGGCTTCAGCCCAAAAATATTTTGGAAGAGAAGTATCATTTAATAAAGTTCTAGCAATTTCTTCCAATGACCTATTTTTCCTCTCAACAACTCCATTTTGTTGAGGGGTTCTAGGTGCAGAAAAATTATGCTCAATACCATGTTCATCATAGAATAATTCAAAATTTTTGTTTTCAAATTCACCCCCATGATCACTTCTAATGGATGCAATCTTAAGATTTTTCTTATTTTGTATACCTTTAGCAAATTTCCTAAATTCTTGAAATGCATCACTTTTATGAGTAATGAATAATGTCCATGTAAATCTAGAGAAATCATCAACTATGACAAGAGCATAGTAATTTCCTCCAAAACTCATGGTTCTAGATGGACCAAATAAATCCATATGCAATAATTGTAAGGGTTGAGTGGTTGAAACAATATTTTTGGGTTTGAATGAGACTCTAGTTTGTTTTCCCTTTTGACATGCATCACATAGTTTATCTTTTTCAAATTTTAATTTAGGCAAACCAACTACTAAATCTTTTGAAATTAACTTGTTTAAGTGATCCATGTTTATGTGAGCAATTCTTTTATGCCATAACCATGGATCATCATCTTTGCTAAGAAAACAATGATTGTTATCTAGTTTTAGGCTTAAGTATATCATGTATACATTGTTGACTCTATATCCTACATGCTTTATATTAATGTCATGCTTATGTTCTATAAGACATTTTTGAGAATCAAATGATACTAGATAGCCTTTGTCACATAATTGACTAACACTAAGTAGGTTGTGCTTAAGACCTTCAACAAGTAGAACATTTTCAATGGAGTTTGATGAATTTGTACCTATTTTACCAACTCCAAGGATTCTACCTTTGTTGTTGTCACCATAAGTTACATGCCCGCTTTTCTTGGGAGAGATATTTGTAAACTTTGATGCATCTCCAGTCATATGTTTTGAACATCCGCAATCTATGTACCATTCCTTCCTCAAAGACACCTACATAATCAAGTTTTTGACTTAGGTACCCAAACTTTATTGGGTCCTTGTGTGTTAGTGTAGACTGAAGATCCTTTTGGGACCCATATCATTTTAATGTTGTTGTAATTTTTCTTAAAATAACAAGTAGATATGCCATGCCCTTTTCTTCCACAGTAAAAGCAAGTGATAGAACTAGAATTATATTTTTGTGTGGAAGTAAAGAGGTTTTTATGAAATTTTTGTTGTTTTTCAGGTTTATATCCTATTCCAGCCTTATTAGAGACACATCTTTGTTTTCCTAATATGACATCTAAATTATTTTTTCTATAAGAAAATTTTGCAAGTGAGTTTTTCAAATCTTTAATTTCTTTTTCATATTTTCCACAACAATTACAAGAATCAGATATTTTCTTGTCAGAAATAGTAGAGATATGAACTTTTTCATTTGATTTAGAAATTGAAACTTCAGTTCTAAGATGATCTAATTCTTTATTTAATTTTGAAATTTCATTTTCTAAATCTGAAATTGTTTTCTTAGAAGATGAAACTAACTTTGCAAGTTTGATTGACTCTTTATGCAAATCAACAAATGCATCTTGCAATTCATCAAAAAGAAATGGATAAGTTATTTGAAGATGTTACCTCTTCATCGCTTTCATAACTTTTAGCCATTAGACAGAGGTTTATCTCTTCATTTTCTGAATCTTCAGAAGATTCCATATCATTGTCTTCCCATGTGATGTACATTTTCTTCATTTTCTTTTCACTAAAATTTTTCTTTTCAGATTTCTCCATTTTTTTCTTGAAGATAGGACAATCAACCCTCAAATGTCCAGGTTGATTGCATTCAAAGCATTTTGGAGTTGAAGATGAGATTTCTGTCCTTCTTTTAGATTTAAAATTTGGTCGCCTTTGACTTCCTCTGACTTTCAGAAACTTGTTGAACCTTTTAACAAAAAGGCTAAGATCATCATCTTCATCTAGATCAATTTCCTTATCACTTTCTTCTTGGATTGAAGATGAGGCTTTAAGAGCAATTCCCTTCCTTTTCTTGTCATTTTCTTCATGTTGATTTAATCTCAACAATTCCATTTCGTGTTTCTGGAACTTTCCAAATAGAGTAGCAAGAGTCATGTTAGATAAATCTCTTGATTTAGTAATGGCTATTACTTTAGGTTGCCATTTTCTGCTTAGACATCTTAATACTTTGTTTATGAGATCTTCATTTTGAAAATCTTTCCCTAAGGTTGCAAGATGATTCACTATATGTGTGAACCTCTTTTGCATGTCTTGAATGCTTTCATTTGCATTCATCCTAAATAGTTCATATTCATGAGTTAATGTGTTTATCCTAGATCTTTTAACATCTGTTGTGCCTTCATGTGTTACTTGTAGAATGTCCCACATTTCCTTAGCACTCGTACAAATTGAAACCCTGAAATATTCATCCATTCCCAGGGCAGATGTAATTATGTTTTTAGCCTTTAAATTATATTGTACTCATTTTCTATCCTCTTCAGACCATCTATCTCTAGGTTTTTCTATTGTTGTGCTTCCACTTGTTGCACTTCCATCTATTGTGGTTCTTTCTACTGTGGTAGGTATATAAGGCCCTATTTCTATGGCTTCCCAAATGTTTAAGTCTATTGCCTCAATAAAAATTTGCATTCGGGTTTTCCAGTAGTGGTAACCCTCTCCATTAAAAATTGGAGGTCTATTGATTGAATTTCCTTATGGAAATAAGAAGTTTGCTTAGGCCATTATTCTTGAAGCTTCTAAACTTTATACAAGAATGAAGCTCTGATACCACTTGTTAGACAAGTGGCCTCAGATATCTTAAGACGGGGGGTTGAATTAAGATATTGCAAACTATTTCCCCAATTAAAATTCTATTTCACTTTCTATGCAAGTTACAAATTCCCTTAAAAATGAACTCTTAAATAACGATTCAAATAGAACAATCTGAATATAAATATAAAGCAATAATAAATAAAAGAGTTTAAGGGAAGAGAAAGTGTAAACTTGGATTTATACTGGTTCGGCCACACCCTTGTGCCTACGTCCAGTCCCCAAGCAACCCGCTTGAGAGTTCCACTATCTTGTAAAATCCTTTTACAAGTTCTGAATACACAAAGACAATCCTTCCTTTGTGTTCAAAATTCTTTTACAACAAGAGACCCTCGGTCTCTCAATCCCCTTTGAGAATTTAGAAAGAAGAGAAGAATGAATCTCTCTTGAAAGAGATAGATTTTACAATCTGAGCACTCAATTAATTCCTTATTAAATTGCAAGTGTATTGGCCAAGGAATTCTTAAGAGGATGAAATGTTTTTGCTCTTTGAGAGAATAAGACTTTTTGTTATGAAAAACTCTGAGCAAATTTGTGTTTCCAGTCACATATATATAGACCTTTAATGGTCATGTAAAAACCATTTGAAAAGATGTGACTCTTAGAAATAATTTTCTGAAAATCTCCTCTGGTAATCGATTACAGGTTTTAAAATTTGAATTAAAACATTTATTAACTGCTGGTAATCGATTACCAATATTGTGTAATCGATTACACAGTCTAAAATTTGAATTCAAATATTTAGTAGCTGTTGTAAACCATTTTTGGCCATTGGTAATCGATTACCAGAGAGTAAATCTCTTGAAAAACACTTTTTAACTTAAATTACTTGGCCAAACCTTTTGTTATATCAATTAGGAATTCCCTTCCTAAAATACTAGTGATCATCTTGATGTTGTGTCTTGTATTCTTGAATCATTGTCTTGAATTTAAACTTGAAAAGCACTTTTGCATCATTTGCATCAAATCATCATGATCATCATCAAAACATCAAAGTCATTTGCTTTTACACCTGGTTCCTTCCAGCGGTGTATGCTTAGCATTTTCAGTGACATTTTAGAGAGTTTCATAGAGGTGTTTATGGATGATTTTACTGTTTATGGATCCTCTTTTGATACATGTTTGGATAGTCTGGATAGAGTTCTTGGTAGATGCATTGAAACTAACCTTGTGCTGAATTTTGAAAACTGTCACTTCATGGTAGAACAAGGTATAATTTTAGGGCATATAATTTCTAGTAGGGGCATAGAGGTAGACCCTGCAAAAATAGATGTTATTTCACAATTGCCTTACCCCTCTTGTGTGCGAGAGGTTCATTCCTTTCTTGGTCATGCAGGGTTTTATAGGCGCTTTATCAAGGATTTTAGCAAAGTGGCCCTTCCACTATCCAATCTCCTACAAAAGGAGGTGGAGTCTGATTTTGATGACTGATGCAAAGAGGCTTTTGATTGCCTCAAGCGTGCGTTGACTACCACCCCTATCATTCAAGCACCTGATTGGACAACCCCATTTGAGCTAATGTGCGATGCATCCAATTACGCATTGGGGGCTGTCCTTGCTCAAAAGATTGATAAGCTACCTCGGGTGATCTACTACGCTTCCAGAACTTTGGATGCTGCTCAAGCAAATTACACTACCACAGAGAAGGAGCTATTAGCGATAGTTTTTGCTCTTGAAAAATTTCGTTCATATTTGCTTGGTACTCATGTTATTGTTTATACTGACCATGTAGCTTTGAAGTACCTATTGAAGAAGGCTGAATCAAAGCCTAGATTGATCAGGTGGATGCTTTGGCTCCAAGAGTTTGATTTGGAGATCAGTGATCGGAGCGGTGCACAGAACCTCGTGGCTGACGATCTGAGTAGGATTGAGCGTGCGTCTGAGGACTCACCCATTCGGGATGATTTTCTAGATGACCATTTGTACATTCTGTATAGTATTTCTGATTCCTTCCTCACTCCTTGGTTTGCTAATATTGTGAATTATTTGGTTGCTTCTATTTTTCCTCCCTTAGCATCTAAAGCTCAAAATGATAAAATTAAGAGCGATGTTGTAGAAGCAAAGCTTCATGATGAATCAAGATTGATTCAAAGATGTTTTGATGATAACAAAGATGATGACAAAGGTGATGACAAAAAGCTCAAAGGTCAATCAAAGAATGAGTTCAAGATGTTCAAGATAGAATCAAGAACAACACTTCAAGATTCAAGAGGAAAGGTGAAGAACACTTCAAGATTCAAGAGGAAAGTTGATTTCAAGAATCAAGAATCAAGATTCAAGGTTCAAGCTTCCAAGAATCAAGATCAAGATTCAAGACTCAAGATTCAAGAATCAAGAAAAGACTTAATCAAGATAAGTATGAAAAGGATTTTTCAAAAACTGAGTAGCACATGGATTTTTCACAAAACATGTTTACCAAAGAGTTTTTACTCTCTGGTAATCGATTACCAGTAGCAAAATGTTTTTGAAAAAGTTTTCAAATGAATTTACAACTTTCCAATTGATTTCAAAAAGCTGTAATCGATTACAATGTTTTGGTAATCAATTACCAGTGCCTTTGAACGTTGAAATTCAAATTCAAATGTGAAGAGTCACATCCTTTCACATAAAAGCTTTGTGTAATCGATTACACTGATTTGGTAATCGATTACCAGTGATTGTTTCTGAATAAATCAAAAGATGTAACTCTTCAAATGTTTTTTTGACTTTTTCAAATTGGTTTTAAGTTTTTCTAAAAGTCATAACTCTTCTAAATGGTTCTCTTGACCAAACATGAAGATTCTATAAAAGCAAGGCTTTGTTTTGCATTTGACAACGAATCCAATACAATCCTTTACAAGCCTTGAATCTCTTTGAACATTCTTCTTCTTCTTTGTGCCAAAAGCTTTCCAAAGTTTTCTGGTTTTCTAAACCTTGAAAACTTGTGCTATTCATCTTTTCATTCTCTTCTCCCTTTGCCAAAAAGAATTCGCCAAGGACTAACCGCCTAAATTCTTTTTGTGTCTCTCTTCTCCCTTTTCCAAAAGAACAAAGGACTAACCGCCTGAATTCTTTTGTGTCTCCCTTCTCCCTTGTCAAAGAATTCAAAACGACACAGTATGAGAATTCTTTTAATTCTTCCCTTTCCCTTATACAAAAGTTTCCAAAGGACTAACCACCTGAGAATTCTTTTGTATCCCCATTCACAAAGTATCAAAGGTTTAACCGCCTGAGATCTTTGTCTTAACACATTGGAGGGTACATCCTTTGTGGTACAAGTAGAGGGTACATCTACTTGGGTTTGACTGAGAACATGAGAGGGTACATCTCTTGTGGATCAGTTCTAGTGAAGGGTACATCCACTAGGGTTTCAAAGAGAATAAGGAAGGGTACATCCCTTGTGGATCTTTGCTTGTAAAAGGATTTTTACAAGGTTGAAAGAAATCTCAAGGACCGCAAGTCGCTTGGGGACTGGATGTAGGCACGGGTTATTGCTGAACCAGTATAAAAACTCTTGTGTGTTTGTCTCCTTCTTCCCTACTCTTTTAATTTCCGTTGTGCATTTAATTTCCGCTTTTACTTTCTGTTAAGTTTCTCTTCTACTCCTTATTCTCTTAACAACTTAGTAAAAGCCTTAGAAGAGTAATTTTTTTAATTAGTAAAGGTTTAGGAATAATTAATTCAACCCCCCTTCTTAATTATTCTGAGGCTTACTTGATCCAACAGATGCTAAGCATTTGGGATGACCCTTATTTGTGGAAGTTTTGCAGTGACCAGGTTATTAGGAGATGCATTCCAGACCACGAGATTGACTCGGTCCTGCAATTTTGTCATTCTTCCACACCAGGTGGCCATCTTGGCATACAGAGGACAGCTCGCAAGGTGCTTGACTGCGATTTCTATTGGCCCACCATCTTCAAGGATGCGTGGAGAATCTATAGCACTTGTGAGCCTTGTCAGAGAGCATGCGACTCACCTTCATGGAGACAGCAAATGCCTCAACAACCCATGTTATTCTGTGAGGTGTTTGATGTCTGGGGTGTAGATTTTATGGGGCATTTCCATGTCTCTTTTGGTTTTGTTTATATTCTCCTTGCTATTGATTATGTTTCAAAATGGGTGGAAGCCAAACCCACCATAACTAATGATGCTAAGGTCGTTGTGGATTTTGTTAGATCTAATTTGTTTTGCAGGTTTGGAATCCCTAGAGCCATCGTTAGTGATCAAGGCACCCATTTTTGTAACAGATCCATGTATGCCTTGCTCCAAAAGTATGGGGTCGTGCACAAAATTTTCACACCATACCACCCCCAAACTAATAGGCAGGCTGAGATTTCAAACAGGGAGATAAAAAGGATCTTGGAGAAGATTAGAGCACCAGGCTAGATGATGCTCTTTGGGCACATAGGGTTGCCTACAAAGCACCCATAGGAATGTCTCTTTATCAGGTTGTCTTTGGCAAGGCATGTCATCTTCCTGTAGAGATAGAGCACAAAGCCTACTGGGCTATAAAGACCTGTAACTTCTCTATTGATCAGGCTGGAGAGGAAAGGAAGTTGCAACTAAGTGAGCTAGATGAGATCCGTTTAGAAGCCTATGAGAATTCCAAATTCTACAAGGAGAAGACCAAGAAGTTCCATGACAACTTGATAGCTAAGAAGGACTTCGTGGTTGGATAGAAAGTTTTATTGTATAACTCTAGGCTCGGACTCATGAGTGGTAAGTTGAGGTCAAAGTGGATTGGTCCTTTTGTGGTGACTAATGTTTTTCCTTATGGTACAGTTGAGATCAAAAGTGAGTCCACAGATAAGAGCTTCAAGGTCAATGGACACCGGCTAAAACCATTCCTCACAAATCCCTCCTTAGTGGATGTAGTGGTGGAGGAGACCTCCTTACTTCACCCTACTTCTCTTCCGCCATGACTTATGGAGTTTTCTTTTTCTGTCTCCTTCTTTACTTTTATTGCACTTGTCCAAATTTATTGATTGTTCTTGATCTTATGATTGTGCTACATTGAGGACAATGTGTTGTTTAAGTGTGAGGGGTGGGAGATTGTTCTTTAATTTTGTTGGGTATTCTAGTTTAATTTTATTATTTTTTTTTTCTAGGTTAATTTTGTTATTTTGGTTTTATGTTTGTGTACAACATTGCATGTTCCTCTTTGAATTTTGGGTTATGTACAGGTAATGGCTAATTGTTTTTTAAATAGGAGTTTCTTGACATTTTGTGAATTGAAACCCTTGTTTTTCTCTACATGTCAAGTTAGTTTTGAAAGTTCGAATTGAAAGTGATACATTTACCCTTTGGTGAGAATTTGAGCCATCATCATCTATTTTATTCGGCGTGTTTTGCCCCATTGATTGCTTGCACAATAGCCTTGGCTTGACTCTTGTTGATACTTCTTGCTTCACATGCATGTTGGGAGATGATTTAGGCATTTTGTTCTTATAAGCCTCTAGCAAATGAGCCTACCTTGGATTAATTCCTTTGATGGCCCCTTTGAGCCTATGTTCCCCTTTCTTTGTTTTGAAGTTCATTACAAGCCTTAAGTGAAAAACCATGATCTCACCCTACCCTTAAGGAATTTTGGAGCTTTGGAATTGTTTTGGGAATAAGTGTGGGGGGGGGGGGGGGGGGGGTATGCTTCATTGGATGATACGTTTTTGTTGGTCATGCTTGATGTATATACATATATTGCCTAATTGTTGCTTTATTTTTCAAATGTTGTTGTTCACGTTCTGCAAAAAATAAAAAAAAATAAAAAGAGAGAGAGAGAAAGAAAAAAAGAAAAAAAAGAGAGAAAAAAAACGAAAAAAAACGAAAAAAAAAAATAAAACAGAAAAAGAATGTTGTTGAATAAATGAGGTCTTGGCTTGAAGACTTCGATTGGTTGAAGACTTGGTTGATTTTGTTTTGGGTTTACTTTTTAAAGCTTAATTTGTAATTTTGGTTTTGGGGTTTATTACTTTTTCTTACTTCCCACTTATTCCCCATTGCTCCTCTATTCCTTTGGGTTTTAGCTACTATCCCATACTTTCATCAACTTTGTCCTTGGCCCCATTACAACCTTAAAAGACCTTTTGATCCTCATGGGCATGTGCTTGTGATGTGGTTGTCAATTTTAGAGTCTTGCCAAGTCTATGTGGTGTTTGTTTTCATGGGTGCTCTGAGAGTAAACAGTAGCCTAGACACTTAAGAGATAGAGTGCATATCTTGAGAGGCTTTATCACTTTTCATTCTTGAGCTGATTGATTATCTTGCCATGTTTGAGATGCTTGGATGATTTTCATGACGACCTTCATTCTTTAACTCTTTACGTGTTGGATGTTACCCATTCTTTTCATTCCTTGAGATTCATTGAGAAATATGTAATTGTTGTTGTGTTTGTTTGTTTCTCTTTATTGTCTCTAAATTTGTCCCTTACTTTGTTTTTTTTATTTTTTCTTTTGCACAGGAGTGCAAAGGGCTACGTGTGAGGGGATTTGATGTGTCATCATTTTCTCATATTTCTTAACCCTTTTTGTCACCATTTTAATTACTGATTAGCCTTAATTGTCAAATTAATTATGCAGTTTTATCATTTGGGTCTACTGGATTAATTTTTTGTTTTTAATTTAATTTCAGGAGAATTATAAGCAATTGGGCTTGAATCCAGAATTGGGCTTGGACTTGAAGAGAGCAGACTATTTTATTCTACCAAATCTTATCTTATCTAGATTTTATCTCATCTAGATATTATTTCATCTAGATTTTATCTTATCATATCTAGATTTTATCTCATCTAGATATTATTTCATTTAGATCTTATCTTATCTTATCTAGATTTTATTTCATCTAGATATTTTTTCATCTAAATTTTGTCTTATCTTATCTTATCTAGATTTTATTTTATTTATGGGCTTGTACTTAAAACAGATTTGTAAGCCTTGGGGCTGAGAACCTATATAACAGCACCAAGGTTCTAGTTTGAGAGGCTTTCTCTCTTTTCGTTTTAGTCACCTTTCGTTTTGGGAGAAAGAATAATTTTAGGTTTTGCAATTCCAATTTTTACTATTCACGTAGCAATAAAATTTCATTTTCTGCTTCAATCTGCAATTTCATTTTCTACTGATTAATGGAAGGCTAAGTCTCCAGCGTTGTTTTCTCTTAAGGATCAAGCACAGCTCTCTTTGAGGTTTTATTATTACTATTAAATTCTGATCAGTTTTTCCTCTTCACCAATTACTCTATATTTGTTGCTATTAATCCATGCATGCTTAGTGCTTGATTAATTGTCTCTGCGCTTAATTTATGTTCATGCTTAATGATCAGTTTCGTTCATGATTAATTGGTGTATGTGTTGCTTAATCACATAATGATTGCCTTATGTTAAATTTCGCTTAGTAATTTAATTTAGGGTTGGATTAAGTGGTTGAACTGATAAAGGATAAATTCTCGTAACCTAGGATAAGAGATTTGCTTATGAATCAAGGGAAAACAACGTGTTTTAATTGTGATATTTTCTAATTAAAATTTGCTCGCTGTTAATTTACAAAAACAAACAACCCCCCCCCCCCAATTCATTACTGTTCTATTACTATCTGTTATGAACGATTGGTTGACCATTGCTCGTTGGGAGGCGACCTAGGATCACTTCCTAGATACTGCATTTTTAATGTTTATTTGATTCGGGTACGGTCTCGATCAGACGGTTTTCCAAAGAACTATCTTAGAATGTTTTTTTCTTAAAACAAAAAAAAATTTAAAAATTTGAAGATTCTAAAACGGTTTTCCCAAAAACTGTCTTAGAAAGCAAGTAGACTTTCTAAAAACCGTCTTAAAATGTATTTTTCAAAAAAAAAATAACAAAAATATTATTATTAAAAAATTGTATAGATAAGACATTGAATTGTTTTAATCATTTGGTAGAGAATAGCTTGAATGTATGGGAAATGGCAACAATCAAACATACTATGTATACTAGGTGCAATTTAGTATATTAATATTAATACTGATATGCAAAAAATATTTCCAATATTCACAAAAGTATCTAATAGTTACCAAAGGACAAACAACATATCTTAGTCATAAATTCCCACAAACAAAGAGACAAACTTACTTTAATTTAAAGATAATATATCGGGTTTAATATACAAATTTCATCATTTCATTAGGTCATGTCCAATAAAATAGAGAAATCTTGAAATGATTACAGAGAACATAAATGATTTGACAAATTTCCATATTAGCCACCGATTGCAAAATATAATACTCCACTTTTACGTACCAAAGCCTAGACCAGCTATATAAATTTCTATAATTTAAAATATAAACACTTTCCAAATATGATACTTTCACAAGAAATTCAGAGTCCCTACCTCAGGCAAAACATACACTACAAAAAAAATGTTAAACAATGGAGGTTATTTTGCGGAGGTTTTAGAAACCTCCTTAATTTATTAAAAACTACAATTTTTTGTGCTTAATTTGCGGAGGTGGTTTATAACCTCTGCTAATTAAATATTATTTTTCCACTATTTTCTCTTTAAAATAAAATAAATCATGTTTTTTCCCAGCAAAAAAAAAATTCCCTCTAAAAAAATTACAAAATCCCAATATGTACTGGTTGTCCCCAACCTTCAATCCCTAATTCCACCCCTCACTTCCGCTCTCAACTCAGGTACAAGATTCTCTCTTCACTCTTCTTCTCCTTTCTTCGCTCTTCAATTGTTTCGTTTTCTTCTCCGATTTTTCCTTTCGATAAGAGTATCTATTTTTTTTTCTTTTCCCTTTTCCGATTCCCTGAACAACCATCCTACGCTAGGGTTACAACTATTTGTTATCCATCGCTGCTGTTTGCGGCTTGCTTTTTCAATTATTCACTCAAACAATGTTATATCTGTCTGCAACAATGAAATTAGGTTCACAAATTTGTTTCGCTCTTGATTCTTAATCATATACATTTTTATTTGATTTCTGTGTTTTCGTCACACAGTGTCTTCGTTTCTTAAGTGATTTTGATTTTGTTCTGATATATTCTATAGCTAATAGCTATGAAGTAGTTTCTTAACCATATACATTTTTATTTTGATTCCCTTTTATGCCATGTGTTAAGGGGACTTGCAAATTGATATTGAGCAAGTGTTTTGTTCCTTCTTCAATTTGTTGGATATACATTTCGATCTACAAAGATACAAATGTCGTTCACTGTCTTTGGATATACATTTTGTTGATTTAGTGTGACGGGGGTGTGCCTAATGCCTTTCCTTTGGCTAGTGAGAATTGTGGCTTATAATTTTGTTGATATTTTCTAATAAGAAACAAATTGAATTGTCTGACCTAGGAAGGTATTGTGATGTAAATGGTTGCGATAGTTTTTAAATTTTGAAGTCGAATGAATTTTGTTGTAACAGCTTAACTATTTGTGGGATTTGATTGGTTTTCCTTTTCTTTGTTGCGGCGGGTTTCATTGCCAAGATTCTACTTCTTGTTCTATCGGTTATCATTAATTACTTTTAAACATCTGGTTGAGATGCATGCCATGCTTTTCGTAATCCTATTAATATAGGCAATGGTAAAGGTGCATGTAAGCCAAAATTACCTATCTTGTTGAAAGTGCCTAATCATATAAAGTGAAATGATTTGAGCTACTTGCTACTGTGTAATGATAAGCTTCTAATATGGATTTTATTTATCAATGCCATCTGTTTTTGCCGAGGTCAAGATATTCTAAATATAGAACATACATTCTTCTAGGTCAAGAGTCCTTTTGGCATTGCGACATAATCAATCTATTCCTGATCACAAATGGGGCACTTTTATAGTTGCTCTGTTGCAGTCATTGCTCTACTGCAATCATTGGCTTCAATCTATTCCATAAGTTATTTTCCTCTTTTTTTGTTTTGGTTTGTTGGGCCTCATTGAGTCCAGTTTGACTTCTTTTTCTTTCTTTTTTCTTATTCAAAGCATAACGATATAATATGATAAACTAAATAGTAATAATAATGATAAGAATGATGATGAGTTCATATGATAATAATATGATGATGATGAAGAATTTTGTTGGTATTTACTTGTATGATTTATTTAAGACACCTGTAAATTTTGATTGTTATTTATGAATGTCATGAATTTTGGGTAGTTTTTAACTCTTTTTTTTTATCATTATTGAGAATTTATAATTATATTGTTGTACATTAAATAAACTATATAAAAAAACTTAGAATAATGGTCATCCCACAATCTGCTATCTCACTATTTTTGGGGTCTGTTGTTATGTGTTGCTATTTGGGTCGATAGTTATGCTATGTGAATCGGGATCAATAACTATTCATTATAGGAGTGCTTCTGTTTTGACTTTCCTTCAATGAGCTTGGGCTTTTTCTAGCTTTTCAATGGCCCCTTCCACTTCAATACTTCCAAATTTCAAATAGTTCTCAAGATTCTTTGTTTTCGATTATCTAATAAGCTGCTTAATGAATGTAGACTCTCTTACCATTAATTTCAAAATGTGTATAGCCTGAAAATAATGATCATCAAATGACTTCATCCATCTCGTACTTCCAATTTTACTTTTTTAAAAATTTTTAATTATAGTATTGATATAAAGTATTATTGTGTCCAATATAATAACTAATTTTATCAGGACCTATAGTGTAAAGAATAAAGATATACCATTTTCAAATAATTTGCTCCAACTTTAAATATTTTTTCTTTTTACAAATTATAAAAGTAACCCTATTTGAACTTGATAAGAACACAAGTTAGAAAAACTCATTTGGAACTTATAAGCATATACTTTTATTGCTTAATTGAATGCCAAGTAACTCCCATTGGAATTAGCATATACTTTTGATTCCATTTGGCATTGATGCAAGCAATTTCGGCTTGGATTTATAGCACACTTGCTCCAAAAAATAAGTGGTTCATTTGCTTTTTCTTTTTTGGCTATTAAGGTCAGATATATATATATATATATATATATATATATATAATACTAACTTGTCGTATATAATACTAACTTAATTTCCTTATTTTTTTTTAAAGCTTGTAGCTGAAGTTCTTGAGAGGTGCTGAAATTGGTTAGGCAATAGCAAAAGACATATTCCCCTGCTTTCATTTACTGGAAGTTGAAAGGTACTTCATCTCTCTCTTATTTTGATTAAACATTGTAATCTTTATTTTTATGTGTTTACAACGTACATTACATTTTCATGATAGTATTTTTATGTTACGACCTCTACTAGTTAGTTAACAAGTATAATTTATTATAATTTTTTGTAATTCATTTTTTTTTGTTGGTTCCATTGGTTTTTATTTTAAATACCTATTCTTATTTTATAACATATATGGTAGTAGCTGTAACATAAAAATTGGTATTGAATCTTAGGTTATGCTTCTTCCCCCACCAATTATTCTTTTTAGTTAGAATAATTATTATAGTTTTTCTTCTTAATTTATATTATAATTTTGTGGGGGACTTACTTTTTTTTAATACAAATTATACTATGTTATATTATCATAGTGTGATAAATTATTTTAATAAAATTGTTTAGGTATCTTTTTGTAATGGATAAGTCATGGATTTCAAAGGCCCGAAACTCAATTGATTACTCCATTGGTTTGAGTAAATTCTTAGATTTTGCTTTTAAGAATGGAGCTGTAGGAGAAATGATTCGGTGTCCATGTCCAAAATGTGGATTTATGAAATGTCAAACTAGAGACATAGTTGAAGATCACTTGCTATATAAACCATTTCCTCAAAACTATGTTATATGGGATCTTCATGGTGAAAAGCAAGCATTAGAATCTTCTCAAGTGGAAGATGTTTTCCAAGATAGTGGTGTTCAACCTCAAAACCCAATGGAAATGATGATCAATGACGCATTTGAACAATATAGGCAACATGACCCTAATGTAGGTGCATCACAACCATTAAATGAAGATGAAAAAGTAAATGATGAACCAAGAGAAGATCATAATGAATTTTATGAGCTTCTAAACGATGGGAGCCAAACATTGTATGAAGGAAGCAAGTACACAAAACTAGAATTTATAATCAAATTATATCATATAAAAGTTTTGTGTGGATTAAGCGATAAGGCAATGACTATGATATTGGATTTGTTAAATGACGCATTTGAAAAGGCAAAGTTTCCTCCTTCTATTTATGAGGCAAAGAAAATTATTAATAAGCTTGGTCTTAATTATAAAAAGATAGATGCTTGTCCAAAACACTGCATGTTGTATTTGGGAGATGATGAAAAAAGTTTGGATGCTTGTAAGCATTGTGGTACATCTAAATGGAAACCCAACAAGAAGAAGAAAATAGCTGCAAAGGTTTTACGTTACTTTCCATTGAAACCAAGATTGCAAAGATTGTTCACATGTCGTAAGACTGCAAAAGATATGAGATGGCATGTTTTGGAAGACAATAAAGATGGGTTGTTAAGGCATCTAAGAGATGGAGAGGCATGGAAGACATTTGATTTAATCCATCCTGAATTTTCTTCAGATCCTCGAAATGTTCGCTTAGGCCTTGCTACTGATGGTTTTAATCCTGCTAGGACCTTGAGTTCTACCTATAGCATCTGGCCAGTTTTCTTAATTTCATATAATCTTCCACCTTGGATATGTATGAACCGCACTTCATTCATTATATCAATGATCATTCCAGGCAAGCAATCTCCTGGAAATAACATAGATGTGTACCTAAAGCCCCTTGTGGAGGAGTTACGTGAGTTATGGAGTGGTGTGGACACCTATGACTCATCCTTAAATGAAAATTTTAGAATGCGAGTAGCTCTTATATGGACAATTAGTGACTTTCCTGGCTTAGGCATCTTATCTAGTTGGAACATACACACAGGATTGGCTTGCCCAACTTGCAATTTAGATGCGGAACCTTGTCGCCTTCGAAATTGTAACAAGTGGTGTTTTATGGGGCATCGTCATTTTCTAAGTAGAAATCATAAATTTAGATTGAACTGTGTTTGCTTTGATGGAAGCATAGAAGAACGAAACCCACCATTAAAATTATCTGGATCTGACATTTTTCGACAAGTGGAACATATTAATACTACATTTGGAACTGGAGCTATTCAAAATGGAACAAGAAAAAGATCTAGACAAGAAGTCACACAGTGGAATAAAAGAAGCATATTCTTTGAACTTCCATATTGGGAGTCTAACTTGTTACGACATAATCTAGATTTTATGCATATTGAAAAAAATGTATGCGACAATGTCATGTATACATTGCTCCATGAGAAGGATAAATCAAAAGACAACCTTAATGCTCGAAAAGACTTAAAAGAAATGGGCTTAAGGCCTGATCTTTGGCCAGATGATAATGGAAAGTATCACCTTGCTTTGTTTTCACTAACACGTGGTACCAAAAAGTTATTTTTGAAAACTTTGAAGACTATTACAGTACCAGATGGTTACTCAAGTAACATTTCCAGATGTATTGATGAGAAACTTAATAAAATATCTGGGTTAAGAAGTCACGATTGCCATATTATTATGGAACAATTGCTACCACTAGCAATTCGTAACTTGTTGCCAGACCATGTGACTTCTGTCTTAGTGGAGTTCTGTTCTTTTTTTAGAATACTTTGTGGTAAAACTTTAAATCTTCCAGAACTTCAGTTGCTCCAAGATCGCATTGTGGTTACACTATGCCATTTAGAAATGTTATTCCCTCCATCATTCTTCACAGTTATGGTTCATTTAACTGTTCATCTTATAGAGGAAGCAAAACTTGGAGGCCCAGTGCATTATCAATATATGTATCTAGTAGAGAGGTAAAGATTTAAATAATTTAAATTTATGATGTTATATTACAAATATCTTACTTGTACACTCTTTAATTGTTAGTTATTTCTATAGGGAATTAGGTCACTTAAAATCCTTTGTGAGAAACAAGGCACAACCTGAAGGATCCATAGCTGAGGGGTATTTAGCTGAAGAGTCTCTTACCTTTTGTTCTCGGTACGTTGAAGATATCGAGACAAGGTTCAATAGACCTAAACGTGTTTGTGATAACCCAATTGATAATGAGACTTTTTTTGTGTCCTCTATCTTCCTACAAATTGGAAAACCAGTAGGAGCTTGTTCAATGTTCACTTTAACTCCAATGCAAAAATTGCAAGCTCATCGACATGTGCTCCTTAATTGCACTATAGTCACACCATTTGTGGAGTAAGTAAAGTGACATAAAATTTTATTGTTATACTAATTATAAATAATAGTCATGTGTATTGATTATAATAATTAATTTATGTAGTGAATTTAGAGAATTCATAAAATGGAGTTCAAGAGGAAGAAGACCTTTGTCTACAGAGATAGAGAAAAAAGTCAATAAATAGTTTGTTGATTGGTTTAGAAAGCGGGTGAGTAGTCATTTAGTGGATAGGGATTTTTTTACCATCTTTGTTTCAAACTCTAACTTCCAATTTTTTTAGATTATGAATCCAGATACAATGAATGAAATGTCTACTGATCTAAAGTTTTTAGCACGAGGACCCTTGGACAATGCAGCAAGATTTACTGCATATAATATTAATGGGTTCAAATTTCGAACCTTGGCTCGAGAAGAAGGATTAAAAACACAAAACAGTGGTGTTTTCTTAACATCTAACACATCATGTGTTTCAAGTAGCGTTGATGGCAACTTAAGGCATGCAGATTTACCTTATTATGGGAAGTTGGAAGATATCATTGAGATTAACTACTATGGTCGATTCTCTGTTATTCTTTTTAAATGTAAATGGGCTGATACTACACGAGATAGAGGGTATAAAAAGGATTGTTGGAATTTTAATTGTGTTAACTTTGATAGATTGATTCATATTGGTGATCGTGAAGAACATGAACCATACATTGAAGCATCTCAAGCACAAATGGTGTATTATGTAGATGATGTAGTCAATGAAGGATGGAGTGTTGTTGTACACATAAAGCCAAGAGATTTATATGACATGGGAGAAGAAGTAGAAGAAAATGCATATGAAAATGAGCCATACCAAGAGCAACAACTTGAACAATTTTCTAGGCTTGATTATCAATATGTACAATTGGCTACAAACCATCTAAATGATGATATAGTTGATTGAATTGTAACTCCTAAAATAGTAAGAAATTCACACTTGTCTAAATATGATATAGTTGATTGACTTATAAATGTTGTTATTATTTCATTTATTAATTATTTTAATCTTGCTTTAATTTTGATAGTATGTCATCTTAAATTTTATTATTCTTTATTTATTTTTCTCTTAATATTGTTGTCATGAATATGTAGTCATGCCAAAGGTGAAGTGTTTTAGAAATCCACAAAAATCAGCACCTCAACCACAATGTCCCTCACCAAGTGATTCCACACAAGCTCCTGAAGTCCCAACTGGTAATGTCCCTCTTTCTCATGTATCAACATCTGAAGTTCCAGCAATGAATCCTGAAATTTCTTCCCCACCAAGTGATTCCACACAAGCTCCTGAAGTCCCAACTGGTAATGTCCCTCTTTCTCATGTATCAACATCTGAAGTTCCACAAGAAGATGAAACAACTAGACGTCATGTTGGGCGTGAGTCTACACACTGGTGGACTGTTGAGGCAATAGGTATACAAGTATTGTATTTTATTTTTATTTTTGTAATTATCATCATATGAAGTATATTACATTTTCTTATTGAGAAATTATTTTATTGTTAAAGACTCTGAAGAAACGATCAAGAAGATTAAGGTGAAAGTTAGGGGAGTCAATAGCTTACCTAGGGAGTTAAGCATCATTGTGAATTTTGATGACCAAGGCCAAGCAATTGGTGAAGCACAAGCCTTGCTTGCAGGATTTCTTGGAACACTAGTAGCTGATTGCAAATTATTTCCTATGGATTATGATAGATGGTCTGGACCTTCAGGCGTACCTAAAGCATATTTTGATGATTGCTTTGAAACAATTTTAAAGGTATGTCAATCAGTTATATATAACTTTTTATATCTACACCACTTAGAAACCCTATCTTTACTATTTTTCATATATATACATATATATATATATATATATATATATATATATATATATATATATATATATATATTATTTTGCATATGATATTTGATAAATTTGTCTTTTTTTTTTAGCCTTGATTTTATTTTAAGATTAATGAAGCTGGTGCAAAACGGTATTGCAAATTGAGTATGGGAAGAAAATGGGCTGCAAATAGGCAAAGCTTATGGAATGAATTCAATGATCCAACCAAAACAAGAGATGAAATCATAAAAAATGTGCCGATAGGCATAGATAAAGATCAATGGGCTCGTTTTGTTCATTATCGTCATAAACCATCAACATTGGTACAATTAGATTGTTTTAATTATTGAATTGTTTTTATAGCTAATTATATGATTACTATTACAAGTTGTAAACTTGAAATTGCTTTGCATATAGGAACTTTGTAGGAGAAATAAAGAAATTCAAAGCAAGCAAGTTATTCCACACACTGGTGGATCCAAAGCTAATCCTAGAAGAAGAAATGAGTTGGTAATGACACTAAATGTTAACTTTTACTAATTAAAGAAGTTCAATGTTTACTTACTCTTTATTTATCTTAGTTGTTAGAAACTGGGAAGCTACCAAGTCGTGGACAATTATATATTGAAACTCATAAAAGGAAAGATGGATCATTTGTAAATGAAGTAGCAAAGACTATAGCGGTATGTTTTTCTTTAGTAACATTGTTTTCAAGGATTGTGCTTAATCTTAAAACTTTTATATTTCATTTTATTACATGTTTGCAGGAACAAATTGAAGTAGTATTGACTCAAAGCATAGTTGATGAATCTGAAGTTTCTCCTCTTGATGTTGTTGGTAGAGTGGTAGGGTTAGAGCACTCTGGGAGAGTGCGATGCATGGGATGAGGAGCTATTCCTTCTAATACATTCAGGAACACAAGACTTCGAGCTTCTAGTCTGAGCTCTTCTTCATCTAGTGTTGCCTTTCCATCTTCAAACCAATGGCAAGAGAAATACAACAATTTAGAATCAGCTTTTAAGGCCTACATGATAATGAAGGAAGGAAGGATCCCTGAAGAATTAGCTAGTTATTTCACTCCTGATCAAACACATGTAAGTAATTAATATGCATACATCATTATGTATATGTGAGGTATCCTAAAACTAGTTAGTATAATACACAATTTACTCTTAAAACTGTTTTACATATGTCTATAGTTTATTAATTTATTCACGCATATTAGTAAGGAAATATATTTTGTAATTGGTACGTGTGTTTATTAAGCTAATTAATTTACAGTTTTATAGGTAGATTTTATAGTTAATCAACAATATTAAGGTAGAATTTTATTCATTTTGGCTAGCTCTTAATACTCTTTATCTCAAGTTAGGTCTTTAAGTAAACATACATGACCAAAGTAATAACCATGCATAAGTTTAGAATATTAAAACAATTGTTTAGAATTGATTATTTTTAATGATGGTCATTATGATTTAGTATGTGTGATACGCCCTTGTATATAGTATATGTGACTAAGTGTTTTTTTCATTTCTTATTTCATCCAAATGATGCTTCAAGTGTTCCTAATACACCTTTGGATGCAAGAGGATCTTCTAGTGCTAGCAACCCTTAGTTTGCTTATAATGTATTTTGGATTTAAAGTTTAGTACAAGACTAATATTACTTTGTTATGGATTTTATGTCATACTTTGATTTACAATAGAAATTTGAATTATAAATCTTTGAACTATATGCTATTATTTTGGTTATTGAAATATAATTTCTACGTCCTCATTATGAGTTTTTTTATTACATTTTTTTATTGATATCATAAGAAAATGAAAAATTATAATACATGAAGATTATGAAACTAAAATGAGTATACAAAATCATTATATACAAGAAAATAAGGAGAATTAGAAAATCAATTGTAAAACATCTATTGCTAGCATGATTTAAAAAAAACCCCTCCATAATATAGTTTTAAAACCTCTTTTAATAAACCTCTGCATTTAGCATAGGTTTAAAATCTCCTACAAAAAACCTCCATATTTAGTGTAGGTATAAAAACCTCTTCCAATAAACCTCCACAATTAGCGTAGGTTTAAAACCTCTACAAAAAAACCTCTGCAAAATATTCTTGATACCAGAAGTTTTCAAAAACCGCCGCTAATTGCTTGTGGCGAATATAACTGCGGAGGTTTTTGAAAACCTCCGTAATTTATTTTGCGGAGGGTAAAAGCCTCCACTAAACGGAAAAATAACCTCCATTATTTAACAGATTTGTTGTAGTGATAGACAATACTTGTGCGAAAAAATTGAAGGGAGATTGAGACCATCAAACCTTGTTGTATAATGCCTAATCATGCCAAGACAACTAAAATTATAATTACCGTTAAATCAAGTCCACAAAATGAAGTCATTGCCCCTCCCATTGAATGTCTTGTTGCTATAATTTCAATATCTCCATAAAACTTATTTGTTGCTCTTTTAACATCTAAAATTGCAGGATGTATTGTTGTATTGTGGCACGTGGTATAAAAACCATGGTGTACCTGGACAATGATAATAATATGTCAAAACTAACACCAATACAGAACAATTGAGCATAACCTAAGACTAAACTTTTACACACCATTGCATCATCCATGCCTAGATAATTTATATCATGTTGATTCCAATATAAATCTTCAATCCAATTATGTAAGTTGTATAAAAGTGGTTACAAAGAGAAAAAAATAATGTCTCAAATGTTAATAATTTCTTTTAAAAAAGCTTTTCTTTCATGTTAAACTTTCTTTCATCTCCATATATAATTCTCATATGCTTATATTTTTTAAATAACTGCTTTGATTTTTAATATAAATTTTGTTTAGCCAGTTGTTTATTATACTCACAGAGTCTTTTCAAATTTTCAATTTAATACTTTTTTTAAGATTCTACCTTATATATATATATATATATATATATATATATATATATATATATATATATATATATATATATATATATATATATAATTTTACTTCGTGGCATGATAACACAACAATTAACCATCTTTTCTAAAAAATCCAAAAGAAAATATGTTATGGAAGCAATGTCTTCCAAGGTTATTTTGATGATGCCAAAGAATCAAGAGTTAAGCAAAGATTCAAGAATCAAGTTTCAAGATTAAAGATTCAAGAATCAAATTTCAAGTTTCAAGATTCAAGACTCAAGATTCAAGAATCAAGAGAATACTCAATCAAGATAAGTACTAAAATGTTTTTCAAAACATTGAGTAGCACATGAAGTTTTCACAAAATCTTATACCAAAGAGTTTTTCTTCTGGTAATCGATTACCAGTAGCCAGCATTGTTTTTCAAACTGATTTACAAAGCTGTAATCGATTACCATAATCATGTAATCGATTACCAGTGTTTTAAAATGTTAAGATTTTCAAAATTCAAAATGAAGAGTCACATTTGTTGATGTGTAATCGATTGCACCTTAATGGTATTCGATTACCAATGACTGATTTCGAAAAATACATTTCCGAAAGTCACAATTCTTCAAGTGACTTGTTTCTGAATATTCTTTCAAAATTCATAACTTTTTAAGTGACTAGTTTTAAAGAAATTGTCAAGAGTTACAAGCTTTGACTTGAGTCATCAAGAGATTATAAATATATGACCATGGCATGAATTTCATAACAATCTTTTTCAACATCTCTTTCAATAATCAAGAATCTATCTTTCAATCTTCTCTCTCAACATCATTCAACTTTTTCTACAGAAGTTTGTGATTCTTCTTCTCTTCATCTTTCTAAAAGTTTTTGTTCAAAACTTTTTCTTTCAAGAAAAGTTCTTTGATCAAAAACTTGTGTTATTCATCTTTTTTTATTCTTTTCTCCTTTTGCCAAAAGAACGAAGGACTAACCGCCTGAATTCTTTTGTGTCTCTCTTCTCCCTTTCCAAGAGAATTCAAAGGACCCCGCCTGAGAATTCTTTTGATTCTTCCCTTTCCCTTAAACAAAAGATCTCAAAGGACTAACCGCGTGAGATATCTTTTGTTTCCCCTTTACAAAGAATCAAAGGACTAACAGCCTGAGAATTCTTTGTCCCAACACATTGAAGGGTACATCCTTTGTGGTACAAGTAGAGGGTACATCTACTTGGGGATTGTTATACTGAGAACAAGAGAGGGTACATTTCTTATGGATCAGTTTAAGTGGAGGGTACATCCACTTGGGTTTTCAAAGAGAACAAGGGAGGGTACATCCCTTGGAGATCTTTGGCTTGTAAAGGATTTTACAAGGTTGAAAGAAATCTCAAGAACCGTTGGTTGCTTGGGGACTGGATGTAGGCACAGGTTGTTGCCGAACCGTCTTCTTCTTCCTTACACTCTTTAATTTCCGCTATGTACTTTTCTTTTACGCTTTACTTTTGTTTAAATTACATAACTTAGTAGTAAAGCCTAATTGAATCTAGTAACATTAAGAAGGATAAGATTTTAATTAGTCAATGCACATTAATAATTAATTCACCTCCCCCCCTTCTTAATTATTCCGAGGCTACTTGATCCAACAAGTGGTATCAGAGCAAGTTTCTTGTAGAAAGTTTCACAACTTCAAGATTCATGGCCTCTTCAAATTCTCTATTTCCTGAAGGAAACTCCATCCATAGGTCACTTATCTTTAATGGTGAGGGTTACCACTATTGGAAAACCCGAATGCAAATCTTTATTGAAGCCATAGATTTAAACATTTGAGAAGCAATAGAAATAGGACCTTACATACCCACCATAGTAGATACAAGCACTAGTACAACAATACAAAAAGCTAGAGATAAGTGGATTGAAGAGGATAGAAGAAGAATCCAATATAATCTTAAAGCCAAAAACATTATCACTTCAGCCCTAGGAATAGATGAGTATTTTAGAGTTTCAAACTGTTCAAATGCAAAGGAGATGTAGGATACTCTCCAACTTACACATGAAGGCACCACTGATGTGAAAAGATCTAGAGTCAACACCCTTACACATGAATATGAATTGTTTAGGATGAACCCTAATGAAAACACCCAAAGTATGCAGAAAAGATTCACACACATAGTCAACCATCTTGCCTCCTTAGGAAAAATCTTCCCTAATGAAGATTTAATTAATAAAGTTTTAAGATGTTTAAGTAGGGAATGGCAGCCCAAGGTAACTGCCATTTTTTAAAGTAAAGATCTTTCCTCTATGTCTCTTGCTACTTTGTTTGGCAAATTGCTGGAACATGAAATGGAACTCCAACGTCTCAATCAAAATGAAGAAACCGACAAAAGGAAAAGAAGCATAGCACTCAAAGCCTCTTCCTCAATGCAAGAAGAAGAAGAAGAAGAAGAATATGATGATGAAGAGGACTTCTCACTCTTTGTGAAGAAATTTCATAAATTCGTCAAAAATAGAAGAATGGAGAGAAGCCATAATTTCAACAATGGCAAAAGATCTCAAGATGTTTCTCCTACACTTAAATGCTACAAGTGTAATCAACCTGGTCACATAAAAGCAAACTGCCCCACAAATGAGTCATGGCCCGAGAAGAATGAGAAGAAAAGCTATAAAGAAAGAAGATCCAAGAAGGCGTATATTGCTTGGGATGACAATGACTCATCCGATGGTTCGGAGAAGGAGATCAACCTTCTATCCAAAGACTATGAAAGCGATGAGAACATCACTCAAGAAGATTAAGCACAAAAGCAAAAGTCTGACTTCTACCTTCAAAGATCTAGACACTTGAATCATGAAAAAGGTAACATCAAAACAATTCTCTTTTAAATTTAGTTGACTGAAATTTTTATTTCAATTAACTTGTTTATATGATGACTAACAAAATTTTATTTGTTTGTCTTGATTGATTGCTATGTGCTTATCTGATTGTTTGAGTTATTTTCCTTCTTGAAGCATGAAGTTTAATATTAAAACAGATAGTTGATAGTACATATGATTCTTGCATGATTTTTGTATGATATGTGATTATTCATATAGTTATTTATATGTTATATATATTTATTTTTATATAAGATTTTTTTAAATATAAGATACTTTGACTCCTTTTCAAATCCTTTCACTCTAAGAATTCTGTCAGCACTTAGTTTTCCTAAAAAACACTCTGGTAATCGATTACTATAATACTGTAATCGATTACAACAAGTCAGGAAGAGTGTAATCGATTACCAAATGTTGTAATCGATTACAACGCGTCCCTGCTCCTATATATTCAGATTTCGAAATCAGAAATCAAAAACCTCCATTGCTCTCGCGAAACCCTCGTTCCTAATTCTTCCTTTTGCCATAACTCACTCATTTCTTGTCCAAATTAGTCCCCACAAAGCCCAAACTTCATATTTTTTTCATTCTCTTTCATTTCAACCGATTGAAATTTTGAAAATAATCTCTCAAATGGCAGAACCATAAAAGAAGCACAAAGGTTCTTCGAGTAGAAGCCAACGACACTCCGAGGCTTAGGATATTCCAATTCCTTCCTCCATTTCCTCCTCCTCATTGTTCTCATCAGAAGAACAACATATACGGTACACAAAACTATTCTCCTCTCGTTCTATCATTGACCCTAAGTTCATAGATATGGATTTCTTTTCTGATGAGAGTTTTGAATGCATTCAAGTATTTCAAAACTCAAATCTCATTCCCTTTATGTCTCTAAAATTGCCTGTGTATTCTGAATTGGTAAAAGTTTTTTATTCGAACCTTAAAATTCAAGAAAGTACCTTGATTTCAGAAGTTTATGGGATAAAGATGGTCATTGACCAATCCTTCTTCTATGATATGACCCAATTATCTAGCGACAATGTACCATTTGAAGGTACATTGGACGATGATTGGAAGTTTGATTTTTCTGTGCATGATGCTCGCTGGTTGGTTTGCACCAACCAAGCGAATATGACCGAAAGGTTTCTTGCCGGTTCATTGGCTCTTGAAAGCCGCATCCTTCACTATCTTATTGTCAATATTTTATTCCAAGATCTTCAAACCTTGCACAGGTTTCTGAAGAAGATCTTATTATCATGTGGGCTTTTCATACCGGCTGACAAATTGATTGAGCACATTTAGTCTGATATTGCATACATAAGGCATTGCGATTAAATGCTCCTTTACCATATCCACATTTAGTCACTCTTTTCCTTCAACATTTCAGCATCCCTATTGATTCTGAACCTTATGCTCCAATCAAGAGATCTTTCTTGATCGGTGTTGCTGTGGTTGCATCCTTTGGTTACAGCAAAGAGCGTGATGGCTCTTGGGTAAAAAAGGGTACTTAACCAAATGATGATGAGGGACAATTACTGGTTGAAGGAGACTCTTCTCTCCTTCAAAGTATTTTGGACAGGTTCGATGGACTCCAAACTTATGTTGGTGAAACGTTTGATGCTTTGGAACAACAAGTGGACACGTGTTTCGACAAGATGGACTCAAGGATCACAAAGGTTGAAGAAGATGTCACCTTCATTCGCACATGCATTGATCTACCACCACCACCACCACCACCATCGTCTTAGACTTTATTAATTTTTAGTATTATTAGTACTTTGATTTCTAGCCGTGTATTTGGCTATATTATTATGACATTTGAACACTTAGTATTTCTTTTAATACTTCCTTAGTATGACTCAATGTTTATGAATTATGATATATGACTATGTGGTTTTCATTTTAATTTGGTTTATTCATGTTTTGTTTCATGATTGGTTTAGAATCTTTTATGTTTATTTTACAAAGCATGCTTTGTGTATGTTTTTGAATTATGTATGCTTTACGCACTTTGGCCTTTTTGATGTTGCCAAAGGGGGAGAGAAAAATGGGTATTTTAAGAAATCAAGTTAACA
This sequence comes from Glycine soja, assembly GCF_004193775.1. Lineage (NCBI taxonomy): Eukaryota > Viridiplantae > Streptophyta > Magnoliopsida > Fabales > Fabaceae > Glycine > Glycine soja. The sequence continues at coordinate 14,801,791 of NC_041015.1, forward strand.
AACCAAGATGTTATATTTTTTTCAAGACTTAAAATTAAGCATAAATTCAAAAAGAAACGGGGAGAGAACGGTAGAACAAGACTTGTATGCATTCTCTTGATTTCAGGATTGTCATCATAAAAAAGGGGGAGATTGTGGAAGCAATGTCTTCCAAGGTTATTTTGATGATTCCAAAGAATCAAGAGTTAAGCAAAGTTTCAAGCAAAGATTCAAGAATCAAGTTTCAAGTTTCATGATTCAAGATTCAAAAATCAAATTTCAAGTTTCATGATTCAAGACTCAAGATTCAAGAATCAAGAGAAGACTCAATCAAGATAAGTACTAAATTTTGTTTTCAAAACATTAAGTAGCACATGAAGTTTTCACAAAATCTTTTACCAAAGAGTTTTACTCTCTGGTAATTGATTACCAGAAGGTAGTAATCGATTACCAGTAGCCAACATTGTTTTTCAAATTGATTTACAAAGCTATAATCGATTACCATAATCATGTAATCGATTACCAGTGTTTTAAAATGTTAAGATTTTCAAAATTCAAAATGAAGAGTCACATTTGTTGATGTGTAATCGATTACACCTTAATGGTATTCGATTACCAGTGACTGATTTCGAAAAATACATTTCCGAAAGTCACAATTCTTCAAGTGACTTGTTTCTGAAGATTCTTTCAAAATTCATAACTTTTTAAGTGACTAGTTTTAAAGAAATTGTCATGAGTTACAAGCTTTGACTTGAGTCATCAAGAGATTATAAATATGTGACCATGGCATGAATTTCATAACAATCTTTTTCAACATCTCTTTCAATAATCAAGAATTTATCTTTCAATCTTCTCTCTCAACATCATTCAACTTTTTCTACATAAGTTTCTAATTCTTCTTCTCTTCATCTTTCTAAAAGTTTTTGTTCAAAACTTTTTCTTTCGAGAAAAGATCTTTGATAAAAAAACTTGTGCTATTCATCTTTTTTTATTCTCTTCTGCCTTTGTCAAAAGAACGAAGGACTAACTGCCTGAATTCTTTTGTGTCTCTCTTCTCCCTTTCCAAGAGAATTCAAAGGACCCCGCCTGAGAATTCTTTGATTCTTCCCTTTCCCTTAAACAAAAGATCTTAAAGGACTAACCGCCTAAGATATCTTTTGTTTCCCCTTTACAAAGATTCAAAGGACTAACAACCTGAGAATTCTTTGTCCCAACATATTGGAGGGTACATCCTTTGTGGTACAAGTAGAGGGTACATCTACTTGGGGATTGTTATACTGAGAACAAGAAAGGGTACATCTCTTGTGGATCAATTCAAGTGGAGGGTACATCCACTTGGGTTTTCAAAGAGAACAAGGGAGGGTACATCCCTTGTGGATCTTTGGCTTGTAAGGGATTTTACAAGGTTGAAAGAAATCTCAAGAACCGCAGGTTGCTAGGGGACTAGATGTAGGCACGGGTTGTTGTCAAACCAGTATAAAATTCTTGTGTTTGTGTTCTTCTTCCCTACACTCTTTAATTTCCATTGTTACTTTTCTTTTACGCTTTACTTTTGTTTAAATTACATAACTTAGTAGTAAAGCCTAATTGAATCTAGTAACATTAAGAAGGATAAGATTTTAATTAGTCAAGGCACATTTATAATTAATTCAACCCCCCTCCCTTCTTAATTATTCCGAGGCCACTTGATCCAAAATATGTTTCATGTTTCTAATTTACAAAAACACTTAAGACTGAATTTCCTAAATATTAAAAGATAAATGAGAGGGATGGTCGACTTTTAATCAATAAAAAACAAAACTCTTTGCTTCTAGGAATGAAATTGGACAGTAAAAAAAATGCGTATAAACATATGAAGCAAATAACAAAAGTCAATAATATATTATTAACTCTTATGATAAAACCGTGTTGTGTTTTTTATAATAGTTTTTATCGTACCACATGCTTTCTATATGATTTAATATTATTTCATTATTGATATGAGAGGGAGGAGAAAAAGTATACCAATGAATAGTAAGATTATAGGGTGACTTGTTGAATATGTGAACGACAACAATGTCACCCTCTCGAGCATTAATTGTCAGTCCTGACAGGGTTCCATTGACGGTAGTGATCACTTGTTGATGACACAAACACTCTATAGTAATGTTTTCCACCTATTCATATAACAATATAAGATTTTAATTAGTGAATATATTTCAAACTTAATTTGATTAGTCCATGAATGAGAGAAGAAAAACCAAAGAATCGGAGAAAGATAAAAAAAAATTAGATATTCCTAAATCCAAGTTAGTTATAATGATTAAAAAAATGAAAATATAAAAGTGTGTTTGACAAACAAAACATGAGCCAATAGTCCATGCAAGGAAGAACAAATAAACTATAGAAGGATGAAGAGTTTTAAGAAATGGATTGAAACATATGAGAATACTTAAGATCTAGCTCATTGGAGAATTAAAGATCCAAATTATGGTGATTAAAAAAATTAAAAATAAAAGTGCATTCCAGAAGCATGAATCAATAGCCCATGAAAGGAAGAAGAAAAAAGTCAGGGAAGAATGAAGAATTTTAAGTCAAGGATTGAAGCTTGTGGAAATACTTACACGACTGAGAAAAAGTGTTTCTATGACGGTTATTTTAAGCATTCTACGACGATTTTTGACCGTCATCGTATCGAACGTTGTGAATTGTCCCTTCATTTTTAAGACGGTTCCAAAAAGAATCATCTTAGAAAAGCTATCATTCTATGACGATTTTTAGGCTAATTATCATCTTACAATGGTATCTTTCTAAGATGGTTTTCAACAATGTGTTTAAAAAAAAACAAATAAAAAGATGAGAATTCTAAGACGGTTTTTCCACAATCGTCTTAAAAAATAGACTTTCTAAGACAATTTTCTAAAAAATCATCTTAGAATGTACACTTTTTAATATGATTTTTCAAATAACCATCTTAGAATATTTTTTAAAAAAAGTTTAAAAAATTGAAAATATTATTTTCTTTATAGATATAATAAAAGTAATATTATTAAAAAAATTATATAGATATAATAAAAATATCAAAAATATTATTTTCTTTATATTTTTAAACAAGAAATAAAATAAATATAAGATGATTATCAGAAAACATTTATAAAACAAATAAAAGCATGATCATGTGAAGTAAACTGGACATAGAATTTAGAAAAATTAATAAATGATATAAATAGGTGAACACACTTGACATTAAGGGGTATCATTGCACAAAGACGAAATGCATTGGCCCATAAAAAAACAATTGTTATGCAAATTATACCATACACTACAAGAAAAATAACCTATGCTTACGGACGCCTTTTGCCTACATACATAAATTAGTGTAGGTAAAACTCAAAAATACTTTTACCTACAACTAATTAATGTAGGTAAAACTCAGCAATTTGTACTTACGATTTTTGGTGTAGGTAAATTCATTAAAACAAAAAAAAAACTTCTACCTACAATTACTTTGTGTAAGTAAAACTCCAAAAATTGTTTGAATTTAAATACCAGTCTCTTGTTTTTTTAGTAAATATATTAATTAAAGAAAATATATTAATTAATAATTTTAATAATTAATTTAAATTTAGATTATTATTCTTTTTATGGATTAATTTAATTTATCATGAATTGTTTACTCAATAGAATAGAAAATATTTAAAAAATGTAATTCTTATTTTGAACTGACAGTATTGACCCGTCGTGAATACTTGCGCCATCTCAACTTTTCATTTTGCAGTAAGTGAGCTCTCTTCTCAGTTCTCACACTTATCACAGAGAGTGAGAGTGAGAGTGAGTTCTATTCACAATTTTGCTATTCTCAAAAACTCAAAAGAGAGTAAGTTCTCTATTTTCTCGATTCTTGGTTGCTCTCTTCTTAGTTCTCTCTATTTCGTTGTATGCTTGCTCTCATAGAGTTCTCTCCCTCCCTCCCTTTCTCTCTCTCTCTTAGCATTCAAACTCGTTTATCTCGTATAACATTCAAAACCATTGGATTTGAACTTATTCAAAATTGTTCCTCTCTCACAGAGTTCCGCAAAAGCCCTAGGTTTGACACAATGATTTTTTTAGCGGAGCTGAAGAATCCCTAACCTCAGGTATCTCACTTACATCTTCACCTCTAATTTCACCTATTAGTGTTTGTGTGAGACATTTTTTAGTTTCCTTTGAATGCCTTCATCTTCTATTCAATTTCTCCATACTTTATTTGTGTTTGAAGCATTGAATTGTGAAAAATTGAGAACTAGTAGAATTTCTATTTGTGAATGGATGAATGAATGAATCGAGTTGTGAGTGATTTGTGACTTCACCACTGAGGTTGTTACCTTGTTGTTTGTGTCAGCCATAAAATTCACCTCAGAGGCTAAGGTGTTTTTCTAATATGAGACTAGATTATCAGCGAATGCAGAAGCTGTTGATGAGATTGTTGACAATTTTTCATTGATTGTGTTTTCTTCATGATGTCTTGTTTGAGTTTTTTCATTGTCAGTTAAATTTGGTTCCTTAACTTGGGTGGTGTTATATGTTTAATTTGATTTCTGCAATAACATATCATTGAAAATTGATTTCTACATCTTTAATTTGTTCAATTTACTTGGGAGTCAATCATAGGATGCACTACTTGATAATTGGTTAGAGCATATATATAGTTGATATGTACTTCATTGGTCCCTCAAAATTGACTTTAGCACGCACTGTTTTCTCAAAATTAACTTATAGCCATGAAAACACATTTTACCTTATTCTTTTTAATACACTATATAATTGGTATCATGGACAAGAATTTGGATGCGCTGGTATTAATTGTAATGCTTCTTGATATGGAAATGATTTGTGATTTGTAGATACTGCAAATTAGAGGAGCTTTTGTTTTTCAAGTTAGTCGTGACATATACATAGCAGGATTACACAGAGCATATAATTGTAATGTTAAGGAAAAAGGAACAAAGTAGCTTTAGAGAATCATAAAATTAAGTTAACTTATAACTATTGTCTTCTCTAGGGACAACAGGTTTGAGTCTCACCTTCCTTTCTAGTGTATATATATATATATATATATATAGTCTATGATATTTTCTCAAGACCTATCATGCATTTACAACCTATTATTGATATGTTCTATTAGTAATTCAAAATGAAACCTTGTGCACTAGGTCACCTTTTATTCCATTTTGTATAATTTTATCTCAATGATTGGAGGGATTTGCTTCGAGCTTTATCTCAGACAATTAGGGCCTATTTGATATTCCTCACCTTACATTTGTCTGTGTGGCAGCAATCATAGTATATTAATGTGTCTATGTGGCTCTGACTATGAGCCTATAGCATTTGTTATGAGCTAAGATATCCACAACACTACAATTGAAACCAATTTGCCACGATGGACAAAAAGTAGCCAAATTTCATGACCAAATAAGTGTATGGCATTAATATCTTTGGTCTTTCCCATGCATTTCAAAGTGTGGGCTTCTTCACTTGCACTTGAATCTTGGCATCACCAATCAATTTGAAAGTTGTGAAGGACCCATAGTTCTTTGAAATCACCATAAGGAACTTTAGAAACTTTGTGAGTTTTAGGTGCATGGTTTAAAGTAGCAGAAGAAAAAGAAGTGAATTGGCAGAGCATGCTACCATGTGGGGACCTTTTAAAGCTTGCGACATTTTGTCATGTAATGGTAGGTTTGAGCATAAGATAGTTAATTAAAAGTAAGCACTTTACCAGAACTCAAGCTTTCATGTAAAAATTGTCTTCCTTCAGTTAGGTAAATCCAAAACTAGAACTCTCTTACTTTAGTTAGGTAAATCTAAAACTGTGGTAAGAAAATGTTATATTCAGATTTGTAAAGAAAGCAAAGTGGGTCATTTTATATTCAGATTCCACTTATACTTTGTTTCTTATAAACAAAACCAATGCTCTCATTTTCATCCTTAGGAACCAATTCGTTACATTCAGAATATTTTAACAAAGCCTTGGTTGGTGATCCTAACTGATACTTAGATGGAAGGGAATTTTTATGTTGACTTCTTAGCTAAACTTAGAGTTTATCAAAATTTGGAGTGGGTGGAATGGCAACTGCGAAACTATTCACAAATGAAGATTGAGAAATACATTTCTTAATTTAATTATTAAATCATATGGATTTGTCTTGAAATTTTATATTTTATAAAAATCACGAATATTTATCTTAAAATTTTATATTTTATATCTTTTATTTTCATATCTCATTTTCTTATTCTTCTTATGTCTTTATATATATATATATATATATATATATATATATATATATATATATATATATAACAAATTTTATTAAATTTATTTTTCAAATAGATTGTTCTCACTAATTTCTAATTTAGGATGCTACATCTGTTACTTGTTACAGTTGAGTGGGCCTCCCCCTGCTACGATTTCTTCTATCCTTGTGACTGATGATGCTTTAGGTATCCTTTTTTTGCATGATTAGTCAGTTATTAGTATGTTTTGTTTCTTTTTTTCCCCCTCTGTACCAATAAAAGAAGGCAGGGCGAGTCACGATCACGAAATCACACACCCTAAATCCCATCGAGAAAAAGTGAGAAACCTAGGCAACATACAAAAACTCCACCCTTTGCCTTTGGTATCATCGATTCCATGCCAAATCCCAAATTTCCAACAACATCCAATCCCTAACCCGTTGTTGCAATGCAAATAATAAGGCTTGTCATACTTCTTAATAGCCGAATTAAATTTTTTAACGGTTTTGAGTGACATTAAGGAAAATATGTAACATAAATAAATAAATAAAAATATATAACAGGTTTATGTGACAAATAATGTAGTGCACCCATGATTCAAACAAAAAATAAGATTATTTTATAGTTTTTTAGCATATAAATAGTAAATATTATAAATTAATAAGATAATTTATTCTTTTCGTGTGTAAGTAATGAGAAAAATAATTATGTATTAATTAATTAGATAGATAAAGATTAGGCATAACTTAGCTGCATATTCCCCTCACGGTGTTCCAAACTCCGCACCGTCACTCTCCCACTATCCTCTCATGTGTCCCTCGAGATCTTCTTTCTCTCCGTAGATCTCACTTTTAAATTTTCCAGACTGTAGAAGAATTATTAAATTCCGAAATGTATATTTATATAATATTTTATGAGTAATGTTTTAAAATTAGATGAAATTAGTCAGTGCGACGGATCAAGTTACCATTGCATAAAAAAACTTTAATTAAACTATCAAATACTTAATTTTTTTTAACAAGTACTTAAATAAAATAATTGAACTATTACTCTACGTTTTTATTGATTCAATTTTCAATTAAGTTTCTAAAAAATGTATTACTGAAAATAAATCCCTCCTCGACTTTTTCTTGTTATTTTGTTTGACCGTTTGGATTTTTTTTCACGTGATCTGGTCAATTTCAATGTTTAAAAAAAAAACTCAGATAAAAGGTTTCAATCTTGTAGTACATTCTTCTCTCCTTTTTCTTATGGTTATCATTAATTGTTCCTCATACAACTATTTATTTCCTTTTTAAAGATTCTTTGTCACCATCTTTTGACGAAGCCCTGCTTAATTACCTGCCCAGGCCTATTTGTTGGTCCTGTGCTAGCAACAAATTGGGCCAGTTAGGTGGCCACACTCACTTAGAATTAAACCTATTTGGGCTATATCGTGATAAAATTAATTTCAGAAAAATATTAAAATAATTTATCAAAACCAAATCAAATTATATATAAAGTCAAATTTTAATTGAGTTAAATCTAGCCTAACAGCCATAAGGGCAGCAACATGTAGAGAAACAATATATATTTAATGGTATTACGATTAAATATAAATTGGAACATTTTTCCCCTTTCCTAAACCTTCTAGCTAGGCTTTGATATTACTTACAACTTATAGCCCAATGGTTGGTTTCTCAGGTGAAGCTCGTTAAAGAGGAATTTGGGTATGATGATGGATTCAACTACAACAAGGAGTTAGATTTTGATGCCACTTTAAGCAAGTAATCTAGTACTCTCAATTTGGTTCTTCAAAATTATTTGTCATCATGTTAGGTTTTTTTAATCGTCATTAAATTAATCTTGTTAAAATATAAGTTATGGTTGTATTCTTGTGTTTTATTTTTCATTTTTTGTTGTCAATTGGTCAATTAAAATAATTTACCCTTTTCACCGTTAACATTATTAATTTTATAGTTGTTGCCACGATTGTGATTGATTTATACATGGATATTTTAGTTATACTAAGCACTAATTTATTATGTCAATTTCATTCTACTTTTTCAGTTTATTTTATCAAATGGATAAGAGTTGGATAGCCTACAACTCTCTTAATAAAGAGAAGTATATTAGAGGAGCTTTAAATTTTCTTGATTTTTCATTTGCGAAATCGTTAAAGGATGGAAAAATTTTATGCCCTTGTACCAAATGTGTCAATTGTAAGTGTTGCTCTCATATGGATGTTTATGAGCACATCATTAGTAATGGGTTTCTAAAAGGATATGTTACTTGGATCTTTCATGGTGAACAAGTTGGCCCATCTGGTTCTTTGGGTACATCTCAAGTAGAAGGAGAGTTTGATCATGATATGGATACACATTGGTTCATGATGCACTCACAATGCATGCAACTAATGAGAGTGATGATACATATATAAATATGGAGGATGAAGATTATTGAGCATTCATGAATGAGCCTAATGTTCAACAATCTGAAGACAACAATAATTTAGATAAGTTCTATCAGTTGTTAAGGGAGGCAGAGCAAAGTCTTTAAATATGTTGTAAGAAGTTTACAAAATTGTCATTCCTTGTACATCCGTATCACTTAAAGTGTCTAAATAGGTGGACTGATAAAAGTTTTTTGATGTTGTTAGAGTTGTTAAGCGATACATTACCAAAAAAAAATACTTTGTCTAAATCACTTTATGATACAAATAATATTATTTCAGGGTTAGGTCTATCTTATGAAAAAATTCATGTTTGTCCCAACGAATGCATATTGTATAGGAAGGATTTGGCTAATGCTGAAATTTGCCCTAAATGCAATTTGTCAAGATGGAAATGCAATTTTGATGATGTTGAATGTAGAAAAAAGATACCAACAAAGATTCTTTATTGGTTCCCTCTTATGCCTAGACTGTAAAGACTTTTTGTATCACCAAAAATAGCTTGTTCTATGATATGGCTTGAGGTTGGTTGAACTAAAGATGGACTCTTAAGGCATCCAGCTGATTCATTTGCTTGGAAGGATTTTGATAGTTAATATCCTGATTTTGCTTGTGACACTCGTAATGTTCGACTAGGTTTGGCTACTAATGGCTTTAATCCTTTCAAAACTATGACAATTTCCCATAGCACTTGGACTGTTATCTTGATTCTGTACAATCTTCGTCCATGGATGTGTATGAAGCAACCTAATTTTATACTTTCATTGCTTATTCCTGGTCCAAAAGGTCCAGGTATGAACCTTGATGTTTATATGCAGCCTCTTGTGGAAGAATTAAAGGAATTATTGGAAATTGGGTAAAAACATTTGATGCATGTAAAAAAGAGTCATTCCAAATGCGTGCTACAATTATATGGACTATTAATGATTTTCCTGCTTATGCAAATTTGTCTGGTTGGAGCACTAGAGGCCAATATGCTTGTCCATGTTGTGGTTTTGAGATTGGCTCAAAGTGGTTGTGTTATGATAGAAAGTTTTGCTATATGTGTCATCGTCATTGATTAGATCCCGATCATAAGTGGAGATACAATAAAAGAGATTTTGATGGAACCCAAGAGTTTAGAGCTCCACCTGATTTATCTAGTGAAGCTTTTGCTTTGAGACAGATAGAATATCATAGAGTTAGGGATTGGTCACCATGGAAAAAGAGAAGTATTTTGTTCACATTGCCTTATTGGCAACATAGTGTGCTCCGTCATAATCTTGATGTTATGCACATAGAAAAAAATGTGTGTGATAACATTATTGGGATGTTGTTACAATTAGAAGGTAAGTCAAAGGACAATGATATGGCACACTATGATCTTGTTGATATGAATATTAGAAGCCAATTACATCCAAAGATGCATCCAAGTAAAGACAAACAATATTTTCCTAGAGCTTGTTACCAAATGACTTCAAAGGAGAAAGAAACATTTTTGGAAGTTCTCAAAACAATAAAAGCTCCTGATGAATATTTGTCTAATATTTCAAGATGTGTGCTAGTGACATTTACTGACATGGTTGAATTGATTCAGGTCTAGTATAAAACTTTATAAGTGTTGTTTCATTTTGCTTCTTGTAAAATTTTGTTTTGTAATGTCTAACAAAATGATATTTTTTGTTTGTTAATGATACTCATAATAGAGTAAGTTTCGATTTGTTCCTGAATTAACTGAACAAACAAAGGAAATATTGATTGATGACATGAGTTTGAAATGGAGGCAATTTAAATATGAACTGAAATCAAAAGGATATGATGAGAGCAAAATTAAGGAGGAAATGGTTGCTCACATCCCAGATCCAAGGGTTGATCCTTCTCAATATCGTGATTTAGTATATTATTGGTGTTCTGAGAAACGACAGGTATACATGACAATGTCACCAACCTTTGGCTAACATAACAATTATATATTATATGCTTATTTTTATTATTGACTTTTCATATTTGTTGGTTATAGAAAATAACATTAACAAAAGAAATCACCCAAAATATGAGGACTTGCATTGCATGGGAACCAAGAATCTTCCAAGACGGACTCATGAGATGGTTTGTCTTTTTTTATATTTTTTTAATATTAAGTTGCTTAATACAAATAGGATGATTGATTTCTTTAACTAATGTTAGACAACAAAGGCTAAGGGAGTGCAACCTTCTCGGACAGAAATTTATATTTACACTTGAACTCGAAAAGATGGAAGCATTGTTACTCAAAAAGCTGCTACTATAATTGTAAGAATTTTAATTTTTATTTCAATACTTTCTCTTTGTTTTGCTCAATTTTCTAATAGAAGGTTATGGTGTGAGGAGGAGTAACTAAAGAGGAGATGAGTTTTGTTTAGTGACATTGAAGTATTTAGGATATTGATGCATGATAATAATTTATAAAGTGTATTTGCGTAGGATGAACTAAAAAAGAAAATGATTGAAGCAGAGAGTTCACAAAATTTACAAAGCACCCAAGATTCTACTAATTGGAAAAATGATATATATTTAAAAGTCAAAGGACATGAAAAAAGAGGACGTGTGCGTTGTCTTGGCAAGCTTCCACATCAAGCAAGTTCATCTCAAAGCTCTTATGCAAACAATAGAATTCAAAAGTTGGAGAATTTGCTTGAAAACCTTGTTGTTGTCCTTAAAGTGCATTTTGCAGAAGATCCACAAATTAATCAAGTCTTAGAAGCTATAGATCAAGAGGTATCAATATATAATCCAACTTATTCAAAGATTTAACTATGATATGATACTTTACAAAGAAAAAACATTGTTCTAATTTAGGTACTTACAAATGGTTCTACTAGTAAAAATCATCAAACTACAAACGATCTGAACTAGAGGTGAGTTGAAATTTAATAATTAATATATTGACAATATCATTTTTGTTAGCATATGGTATAGCTTGTAATGTATCCGTACTATCTATGTATATAATAAGTTGACATTTAATAATTAACATGTTGAAAATTTTGTTATTTCAGGAACATGGTTTAGATGGTGAAGATGTGAGAATGCTTTGATTGGAAAGACATATTCTAAATCTCTTCAGTGGTTGTTAATTAAATTCTAAATTATACATATGATTGTCATTACCCATTGACTTGTGAAATTCAAGTACACAGGAAATTCAAACAAAAGTTATAGGAAAATATTTTAAGTTCCAACTTTCTAGTGTATAAATTGTTAGTGGTTCCTTCTATTTCAAGTTTCAATAATCTTTCTTTCAATTATATTATTTTTCTAAAAGAAAAAGTAAAATATATTTAATTAAAAATTATAATCAACAAAGAGTGTAATTATGAACTATTTTTATTATTATTATATGGCCTTTACCTAAAGAAGACCGTAGATACAAGTAAATTGACTTTTACCTACAGTTAGAGATTATAGGTATAAATTAATATCTTTTACCTACACATTTGAAATTGTAGGTGTTACCTATAGTGATAGTCAAATTTGACTGTAGGTAAAAATATATCCATAGGTAAAATCTATGATGACAGACTATTAGCTGTCACTGTATACCCTTCCAAAGTTGACGCCTAAAACGCCCGTAGGACAAAGTCCTTTATACATCTACCTATGGATTTTGGACTTCTAATGATAATTTTTGTCTGTAAGTATAAGTCATTTTCCTTGTAGTGATAATTATGTTTAAAAGCAACTCCCTTGAATCTTGAGCTCATCAAAAGTGAAATGAGCATAACAATATAGCTTGAATAACAGAACGTGATAAGATATTAGCGATAGAGTATTAAGTATCTCAACTTCAAGCATAGACATAGATGCATTTTACTTACCACTTGACTTCAACAATTGTCTCCTGTTGATTTTTCTAGTTGATACTTTTCCATTAGACCTCACTTCAACAACCTTCATAATTCAAATAAAATAGAAGGAGAAACAAAACAAAACAAACAGGTGAGATAAAGGAAAAAAAAACTGAAACTAATAAATAAAATTGGAGAATATTGTGGAAGCAATGTCTTCCAAGGTTATTTTGATGATACCAAAGAATCAAGAGTTAAGCAAGTTCCAAAGAATCAGGAGTCAAAAAGCTTCAAGAATTAAGTTTCAAAGAATCAAGATTCAAGAATCAAGTTTCAAGTTTCAAGATTCAAGATTCAAGAATCAAGATTCAAGACTAAAGATTCAAGAATCAAGAGAAGAATCAATCAAGATAAGTATTAAAAAAGTTTTTCAAAACATTGAGTAGCACAAGAAGTTTTCACAAAATCATTACCAAAGAGTTTTACTCTCTGGTAATCGATTACCAGTGTTTTCAAACGTTAAGATTTCAAATTTCAAGAGTTACAACTTGTGTTTAAACATTTTCAACTTGTGCAATCGATTACACAATACTTGTAATCGATTACCAGAGCTTCTAAATGTTTTAATTTTCAAATTTTAAAATGAAGAGTCACATATGTTGATGTGTAATCGATTACACCTTAATGGTAATCGATTACCAGTGACTGATTTCGAAAAATAAATTTCCAAAAGTCACAATTCTTCAAGTGACTTGTTTTTGTAGATTTTTTCAAAAGTCATAACTTTCTAAGTGACTAGTTTTAAAGAAATTGTCAAGAGTCACAAGCTTTGACTTGAGTCATCAAGAGATTATAAATATGTGACCATGGCATGAATTTAAAAAAAAAAATTTATCTTTCAATCTTCTCTCTCAACATCATTCAATATCTTTCAACTCTTTCTACATAATTTTCTGATTCATTTCTCTTCATCTTTCTAAAAGTTTTTGTTCAACACTTTCTCTTCCAAGAAAAGTTCTTCATTCAAAAACTTGTGCTGTTGATCTTTTTCATTCTCTTATCCGTTTGCCAAAAGAACGAAGGACTAACCGCCTGAATTCTTTTGTGTCTCTCTTCTCCCTTACAAAAGATTCAAATGACTAACCGCCTGAGAATTCTTTTGATTCTTCCCTTCCCCTTAAGCAAAAGATTTCAAAGGACTAACCGCCTGAGATATCTTTTGTTTTCCCTTTACAAAGATTCAAAGGACTAACCGCTTGAGAATTCTTTGTCCCAACACATTGGAAAGTACATTCTTTGTGGTACAAGTAGAGGGTACATCTACTTGGGGAATGTTATGCTAAGAACCAGAGAGGGTACATCTCTTATGGATCAGTTCAAGTGGAGGGTACATCCACTTGGTTTTTCAAAGAGAACAAGGGAGAGTACATCCCTTGTGGATCTTTGGCTTGTAAAGGATTTTACAAGGTTGAAAAGAAATCTCAAGAACCGTAGGTTGCTTGGGGAATGAATGTAGGCACGGTTTATGGCCGAACCAGTATAAAATTCTTGTGTTTGTCTTCTTCTTCCTTACACTCTTTAATTTCCACTGTGTACTTTTCTTTTACGCTTTACTATTGTTTAAATTACATAACTTAGTTGAATCTAGTAACATTAAGAAGGATAAGTTTTTAATTAGTCAAGGCACATTAATAATTAATTCAACCCCCCCCCTTTCTTAATTATTCGAAGGCCACTTGATCCAACAAATATGTTATAAAATTTAATTCATTAAATTTTAGTATCCATTTTTATCCATACTCTCAACCTTAGGTGACCTATTTTATAAGAAATTTTTTTATTAAGAAGCATAGTATTAGGATTTAGGGATTAGGAGTATTTTAACTTGAATAAAAAAGTCTTACAAAAACCATATCAAATGGATGAAAAAATACATGCTTCAAATTAACTCACCAATCATTAAAAAACACTAATTCTTAATCATTCAGGTGTATATTGCACTAGCCTAACTACTCAAGCATTAATTATACTTAAAACAAAACTAGGCTTAAATACTATGCTTCATAACCCACAAAACTAGAAGGTAAGCGTATTTTTTATTCATAGAAGCAAAGCTTATTAATCCTTCAGTCGATAAGTAGTCCAACAAAATTGTCATGATAAATACTTTAGTGCATATACACTTGAACAAACAGTGACAAATCAGTTCTGTAACGTTCTAGGCTAAGTGTGCCGGTATGGAAGTAAATCAATCATAACCCAGAGGGTCCGAGTAATTGATAGTTAGGTGAATTCCATTTAGTCATTATTTAATGCATGAATTATAACTTCTCTATTGGAAAGAAAAAGAAAATTCACTGAAAGAAGTGGAACCTTTGCTAACAGTTTCATAACAAATCTAATCACCCTACACTAATTATATCTAATGCAACTTCTCTACCATGGTAACATTTTTGGTTTGCCGATTCTAATGTAAAGTTCAGGATTAGATCTTTTCAATTAGAAAATATGAAAAGGCACAACTTTCATGACTTCTGAAGTTGTTAACTTGGAAATTAACTAGATATTATAATCAGTAAAAGCCATAATAGCTGGATCAAACAAGAAGCTTGATTCAAACTACAAATAATCCAATATATCTTTGCATTACTTTGAAAGGTCATCTATTTCAATTATGGCGAGTAGAGATAGCAACCAACCAGAATTTCATGCAAATTAGTCCCATAACCTTGTGGTTTCAGGGGATCAACGAAACACCCTATCACAACCATGATCAATGTTGTGACTAGTATTATTAATCCACTAATAAAGTAAAATGATTGTTGTTGAATGCCATAAGCATTTGTTAGAGCAATAACAGTTAAGAATTTCCATTGAAATAGGCATTATATGCTCTAGAAGAACAGGATTGTTATATTCTAGAACATTGTCAACAAATACTCCCTTGTACGGAAAAAAAATTGCATACCAATCACTTTTAACAAAAGTAGCTCTTAAAAAGTAGGAACTCACTTGAATAGGGATTCTTGTAATTTTTTATCCATATGAAATTCATATTTTAGATCAACATCTTTCAATGTTGTATTGGTATTAATTTTATCTTGGATTGTATATCTTCCTTGAGTAGACCCCTTTAGATCATAACGACGGTGAATATGAAGTTCTCTGCAAAACATATTCCCTATGACCACAAAGCGAACCTAATGAAAAACAACAACCAATGAAGAAAGAAAGAAATATTTATACAAAAACAACAACAACCAACCCTTTTCTCACTAGGTGAGGTGGAAACGAAGGTTATTCATATCTGTAGTACTAATTGAAAAGAAGAAGCTAGAGATAGATATTTGTTAAATTAGAAAAAAATCCAAGTCCCACATTGACTAGAGATAGTGTCAAGATAGAGCATATAAGGTGATGGCAACCCTCACTCTATGAGCTAGCTTTTAGGGTTGAGTTAAGCCCAGATTTCTTCTTGGTATCAGAGCCTATCCTAGATCCATTCAAAAGGACCACGCACCAAGCCCAAAGAGTGTTGGGCGTGAGGGGGTGAATTAGAAAATACCCAAGTCCCACATTGACTAGAGATAGTGTCAAGATAGAGCATATAAGGTGAGGGTAACCCTCACTCTATGAGCTATCTTTTAGGGTTGAGTTAAGCCCAGATTTCTTCTTGTTATACCTTTTTACCACCTCTTAGTGTTATTCAATGAAGACCAAAGAATTTTGTAATAAGAGTATTCTCATAACTTCCTACATGATAATAGTATTTAGGAAGCATATTGAGCATTACCTACAAGTGAAAATATATATGTATAACCAGGAACTATGGAATTGTCATTTAATTGGGTAAATCAAATTCATTATTTACTGTGAGAGATGGAAACATAAGCAACCATTGATTTCTCTTTAAAAGTGACTTTTTAAATAACATAAGAACATTTTTTCACCAAAAAGGCCCATCTAAAGCGCATTCTTGATTAGCCATTTTGGCATTGGATTTCATGAACTTTGCCTTTAAAAATTGTCATTAGATTATAGGCATCGGCAGTATTATTGGTGTCTATGGAACTACAAGAGCCAAAAAGATAAGCCATCATGTATTTTGGTCTAGAAGTATCTTTTCTACATAAAAACATGTTTATCTAGAAATGTCCATCATAATATGGCCTTCACTATATTGGATTTCATGAATATTGTCCTTGAAAATTGTAATCAAATTACTGGCAGTAGCAAGTCCTACTGGTGTTGATGGATTGTCAAAGATAGACTTATAAGCAATCATCTTTTCTCCATACAAGATTAAAAAAATACTTCTCTATAAAAAATACCCACCCAAATGGTCTCAATTAGCCATTTTGGCATTGGATTTCATTAAACTTTGTCCTTAAAATTTGTCACCAGATTAGTGGCACTATAAAGTATTCTTGGTATCTATGGGGTTTGGTAAATGGGTAGTAGGTATATATGGAACTGTACATCACTCTATAGTACTGTCTATATGCCAGCCATCTAATACGCTTATGTATCCAACTGCACAAATGTCGAATTCAGATACCAGTTGATCAATTCAACACAATATGTTAATATAAAAAAAATTTGATCCATGAAGAAAGAAAAAAATGTCATTGCAAACCTTTAGTTCATATTTTTTCAGTGTCTTTATCATGAATCTATCATCTTGAGAAAGAAAGAAGATGTTACCACTTTTTCCAGGTGAAGATATGTCCCTTAGACCAGAATCACCACAAATGGACATCATGTACTCTGCAACATCTAATTTTAACATCTCTCTCAAATTCCTAGAAATATATGCTTATGTAATTATGAAAAGAAAGAAAGAAGAAGAAAAATATGCTAGAAAGCTACATCTAATTAATAAATTGGGAGGCATACATTAATCAAGCACATGAAACCTTGATTTCATTAAATGGGCAAAATGTTAATCTGAAAATATAGGGTTGTTTATGTTGAGTCTGCCAATGAATACATCTTGAAGGATCAGGTGCTTTTAACCATAACCCTTAAGCACTTCTAATATGCCACTATAATCACAAATTCATATTGTCGAGAATTCATGTATATTATTTTGATAATGACTATGTTCACATTTAAAATTGGACATATTTCCTTTCTTTTGTATGGCTAAGGAAAAGGGTTGGACCAAACTTCAACATTGATACTCCAGTTTGGAAGTTCTTCATAGGAAATACATTACGATGCACCAATGGTTTCATAAGCTAACACAACAATAAAATTAAGAGGAGATAATGCTTTAATGCCTTACAACTTTGAAATAAGTTGATCCTACTGTAGCCAGATGGAAAGCGTTCCAATAAATATTACTAAACATATAACTCTTCTGGTGTGCATGTATTTAATAAATACCATAGGGCAATAATCCATTCTAGTAGAATGCTATAGAACAATGTGGAGGAGTCAATTGGGAACCCTCATTGGGGAAGTACATCCTTATCTTAGCTCGATCTCCAAAATCAAATGACCGAACTTCACGTGTAGGCACTAGTGTAATTTTTTCCAACAATGCACTTGAGAATTTGGTCAAATTTCTTTAAATCAAACCTTCATATGAAACAAAAATACAAAATACTATGCTTCATAACCCACATGATCTAATAACCACAGAAAATAAATCACATGTATTAACAATTTTGCCAAATTAAGAAAGGGTAACGGAACTTACACATGGTGGGATTGTCGGATTCTCTAGAGTACTTCACTTGAGAAAATAGAAAACGGAACAGTGTTATGACAACTATAAATGAAGTTCAGAGGAAAAAAAACTGAGAAGCATTCTTTGGTGTTGGTAACCTACCATGGTTGCGGCGCTTTTTTTTCTTCCACAATGTTGAAGTGTTGTTCGAGTTCTAGTTCAGCTACTCTGAGATGCCGAAGGTGAAGCTGATCACCATCCATGAGGCGCCGTTCCCGCCCTTTGTGCTGCCTACAATGCCACGACTGTGGACTGGGAAGGCACCGCTGAAGGGTCCCTACATCCCTCCTCCTCGTTGACGCTGTCGAGGGCATCCACATCCAGACCCACACCATCCTCCACCAAAGAGAGAGAGTGACCAAGAGAAAGTGAGATAGAGAAGGCAACCATGAGAGAGAGAGAGAGAAATGAAGGGTCAGTGTGGTACTCGAGAAGATTAGAGAGAGAGATAAAAAAAAGCATAACAATTCAAAGATGGTTTTTTGAATAACCGTCCTTGAACTTACAATTTCAAGACGGTTATTCAAAAATCATCTTCATTATTAATGAACTTAAGTATAATACTATCACCATATTGTATTATATGATGGTTTTTGCCAACCGTCCTTGTTGGTGTGTCGTAATAAATGAAATCACTTATACACATGAGTAAGTTCAAGGTACAACTAATAATCTAATCAAAACTTTAAATAAAAATTTGCATTTGATTTGGAAATAATTATTACCTTACTCCTTAACACATTCTTGGTTTCAATAAGCAATGTTTCCTGCATTGAATTTGTAAAAGCCAAGGTTACACCAACGAATAGGATGGTATTAGAATGTAAAACAAGTGTAATATACTTTAAAATGTTCTAAGGAAGAAGAAACATGCGCCTACCCAATGATGAAGATCAGAAATCTGGTCAAGCATGAATTGAGTATGAAAACAATTGTAAAATATATGTTAAAATCTATATGAGAAATTAAAAGAGAAAAAAGAAAAGATATGTGAAAGCATTTGTTAATGGAAAGAACACTAATTAATCCAAGCTAGCTAATCAAGAAATTTAACAAGTGTAATATACTTTAGAAATAACTAGATATCCCCAAAACCTCCTTTTGTTTTGCACTAAAACGATATTTGAGAAGTGCAAACTAACATAGAATGCTGATTATTGAAATTGAAGCTTACCTTTGTATTCATTTGGGCAAGATCTTCCCCGAGTAGGTTCCTACATATTATTTAGAATCTTAATGTTTTTTTACAATAGAATCTTAATGTTCAATATATATATATATATATAGTATAAAGACAGAATATATAGAATATCAACTTTAAGTCTAAAAACATAGCATGAAAGTTTTATAATTACCTTTGAGAACGTTGCAAAACTTCTACCCTTGCTTTTAATCTCAAATATTCCTGATAGTTTTGTCAATAGTGGCATATTTGTATAAGAAAATTATTTCTTGTAATTAGTAGCTGATATAAGAGAAGACTTAATTACCTAAGTGTCGTTAATTGGGCGGGTGGTCTCCATTGCACTGTAGTTGTACTTTTGGTACTTCTATACAAAAGTTATCACTTACCAACAATTTTCCGAACTAGGTGTGAAATAATTATGTAAATAAAATGATGGAAGAGAAATATATATTTCTCATAAGTTATTGTCACATTGATATTCATATTTAAATGAACAAGCTAGGTCATAGTGCATACCTTCCTAAGTATAGGTGTTCTTCAAATAATAGGGAACTAGCAAAAGCAACAACCACAAGGCAAAAGGGGTAGAAAATAGATGCAAACAGTGGACCTCTGTTTCGTACACACCATGAAGTGGCAATGTTCACGAATCCAGTGGCCACAATTCCCTACCACAAAATTTTGGTCTCATGATAAATCATCCATTAATTATTGGTGTAACATTAGTTCACCATCCAACACTAATTATGAAATTAACTAACATACCATATAAAGTGTTGTTAGAAGCCTAATACCTGAACCCAACTTTCGTTGACTCAAATCTGTCTCAAAATAGAAGGCATAAGTTGTGGCTTGTATTGCTGCCATTAAGGTCATCAACGCTCTTCTTGAGTGATGCCTTGGATATTCCTTAATCACCTTAGCCTATTGCATACATATATAGGGTTAATTTCAAAAGGTATCCCAAGTCAAACCATGGCACATACAAGATAAGGTCTTGCTAAACAAGTAAAGTGATTATATGGGAAAAATGTTTGGAAACGCTTTTTGGTATTTTATTTTTAATATTATCGAAAAGCTCATGTTACTCCCGCTAATAGAAAATAGACCCAAATTGTTTAATAACCCGATAATAATAAATTTATAAAAAAAATTGTCAAAATATCCTTTTATTCAAAATTAGATTGACAATGTGAGGACAATTAGCTCAATTGACAGAAAGGGACTGTGTGAATCCACTCCCCTTACAACAATTACGATTGAGTGTATATTTTATATTTATTTCTAAAAACATTATAACCTAATCCAAACCCTTTTCCTATATGTACTTGGAAAAATTATCTTATCAATAATATTTAAAGTTCAAACACCACATATTACTTCAAAGATAACTCATTTCATGGCAAAATAAGATTTACAAAATCTAATTCACAAACTACTTGGTTGAGACTTTAGTTTTGTCTAAGAAATCCATCCATAGCTCCATCTAAAACTTCAGGAACTGTATAAATTCAATGTAATCTTATTGCAAAGACTTTGAAGAGGTTATCACCATCTTACAATACTATAATTCGCATATGGCCTCTTTCTTTCACTTAAACTCGGGAATCTTCAACTAAGCTACAAAAACTTACCATCACCCAATGTAAAACAGGAAGAAATGAAAAGAAAAGATACAAATCATTATTTTGGAGACTATTGAGAAGCATCAATCTGCTCTTGTTTTGACCCTGCCACAACTGCAATTGTTGTTGCCATCATAGCAGCTGCACCTGCACCCATTTTTGCAAGTGAGGTTCACAATGGTGAGGAAACGCAAAAGTGAGGACATTTTTTTTAGCGAGAGCATAAAGAAAGGGTGTATGAGAAAGGTAGAGTGAGGGTGAAAATGAGGAGAAGCTAGGGTGCACGAGAACAAGTGAGGGTGTACTTGTTGAGCTTCATCGGCACATCCGTGGGGGTCTCCACGACAATGGAGGTTCGAACACAGAGAGAGTGAGGAGGAGAATTGGATCTGAGAGGAGTGGGAAAAGAGTATGGAATGCATTGTGAGAGTGGATGCAACAGGGGTGGGGCGGGGAAGGAATTTAGGGTTTTCAAAAACTGAGAGAGAGAGAGAGAGAGAGCGATTAAAAAAAAGATGAAAATAAGGAGTGAGAGAGAGGCAGTGCGGATTCCCTTCAAAGACACATCCTACATCGGTGTTTGTAGAACCATCATAAAACCTGCGTCGTAGAATACCATTTTTGTGGTAGTGTTATAATTGTTATGTGTAGTCAAATAGCGGTGGAAATGAAAAAGATTAGTGGAGAAATCATATTGTTGTTATCATCACCATATAGACTAACATGCTATGTTAAACATGATTTAAAAGTTAAAAAATAATAAACAAGTTCAAGCACCACACCTAAGAAGCCTTAAAACCCAAAAACTAAAACTATTACAACATAGTTTAAAAATTCTAATGTTCTTAAATAGTCAAATAGTAGTGCAATTGAAACTTCAACTAATCTAAAATAGTTTGAAACAAATTAAAAAGCAAAGTAGGTGTTCCATAACCAATTAGGAGTCGAAATCCTAATTTTGTGAGTGATTGAGTGAAATCATGAGAACTGAGAAAAGAAGAGATGGTCTCACTCTTAGTTGCTAAGTCTTGTAATAATAGTAATTGATTTTTTTAATTAAAAAATTTATAATAACAACAACAATAATGAGTCAGGTCAAAGAGTCACTGGGTCCAAATATTAAAACTTATGATTTGACCCAAAACTCAACGGGTTTGAATGGGTTGGATCAGGTTTGACCCAAACACAAAAAATATCCAACCCAAAATGTTTGGATTGGTTTGGATCAATTCAAGTTTGCAGGTGACTCGTACCCGTGAACACCCCTATTGGAGGGGTAGGGGCAAGAAATGAAACTTAAGTGTATTTCCCAGGATATTTTAGGGGGGGGTGGGGGGGATAAGAAGGGAGTAGTGTATTTAGCAAATAAGGGAGGTGGAAATAGTAAAAGACTTATTCATGTACTTAAGCTCTATTCAATTTTGTATAAAGGAGTCAAATCTAAATATTATCTTTTATATTTTTATTTACACAATATATTTACAAAGATAGTATTTATTTTTGGCATAAATAAGATTTTGATTCTTATAAAATAGGTTATTTTTATTATTTTAGTCCTTTAATTTTTGGATTTGATCATTTGAAGATTTAGTTTTTTTTGTTTTAGTCATGTTGTCAAGTAACATTGATGATGTAACAACAATGTTAACAACCCATTGACTTGTCACATCATCAATGAATTTGACAAGATAATCACAAATTTTTTTCCGTAACATATAACTAAAAACAATTTATCAAAACATACAATTCTCCTTAATATTTACACAAACATACATAAACACTATTCACAATGTAAATTCGGGTTGGGGGGACTTGAATTTGCACTGTGATTTGTAAATTTTGTTTGAAAAAACAATTAAGAATTTGGGTCCCCCCAACCCGAATTCTCAACGTGGTTTTTTGTTTTTTTTTCAAAAAAATAATTTTTTTAAAATATTTTTTAGAAATATAAATAAAGGAAATTAATAAAATTAGAGAAGATTATGATACAATTTTTTAGTTAAGATATAGGTATTTAAATAAATTACAAGTTTAAGATATTTGAACATGTTGTAAATTGTTGTAAAGCTAAATTTATGTGTCATTGGCGGTTTTGTTTTGTTATGTATGTTAATTAAAAATAAGAAAATTAATTAGTAGTATTAAAATAAATTAAAAAACACAATGAATAAATAATTACTACATCTATGTTATATAATACACATAAAATTAAACATTATGGTGATTGAGATGAGGGACGAGAATAACAAAACATACTAAAAAAATACAATTGCAACGCAAATATGACGAAACTAATGATATTCTGAAAGATGTTGTGCAGGAGACATGTCTCCTTCCATTTGAGTTACTGGTTTGCTAAAAATAGCTAAAATTTCTATTGGATAGAATTGTTTTCGATAGTTGGATTCTACTAACACCTTTAACACGTCTTCGTCATTTCTCAACTTTGTTATTTCATATTTGATTAATTTTTTTGAATATTTAGCATGATCTGGCTGTAGAAAGAAGAATCTTCTAACCACCTGTGATTCATGAATTCCATAAGGAGGAATCCCTAAATATGCAACTTGCTTGATGATATCCTTGAGTTTGAAGGAATGCCAAATCTTATTGGGTTTGTTCTAGTGAAGGAATAACCCAAAAACCCGCCTTGACATGGTATGATCCACTTCCCATTGTAATACAACATTGCATCATGAGTAGGAGTAATAGTGCAATGAAGTAGGTTGAGTATACCATCCGGTGTTCTATTGATGGTACATAATAATTCTATAGGGCCAACACACGAGTATTGCTCATTGCACATTAACATTGTGTAAACATCATCATCATTTTTCAATTGTAGAGATTGAAAAAAATATTGTTGACCTGCATCTTTGAATGGCTGTCAGTAGTAGATTTCATCCACTAATTGATCTTTGAAGGCTAATCTCGAGTTAGCAATGGTCTGACTGCTTGTTTCTCCCAAGAATGCCATAGTATTGAGATTGAATTTGGTTTGTGAAGGTATGTTGTGTGGAATTGTGTGGTTGTATTAAGGGTGTTTAGTGTTATTTATAGTTGTATGAACATTTTTCCCCGTTGATGTGTATTGGAATCTCATAAGGTTAGAATTGTGTTCCTGCTAGAGGCTTCTTTTGAATCCAATATTGATTTTTCCTCAGTACCTAATGCAGCAGACGACCAATATAACTTTCAGATTAAAAAAAATTGAGTTGTCAATTTTAAGTCAGTTTTGTTGGTGAAGCATTTATTTTTTTAAGAGACGTGTGCAAATTGCAAAGTATTGTCAATTTCTAGTGTGAGGTACCTAATGCAGCAAACATCCAATATAACTTTTAGACTAAAAAAATAAGTTGTCAATTTGATGTCAGTTTTTGTTCATGAAGCATTTATTTTTTTAAGAAATGTGTGCAAATTGTAAAGTGTTGTCAATGTCGAATATCATTTTTCCATGGTACCTGATGCAACAGATGTCCAAAATAACTTTCAGACAAACAAAAATATTTGAGTTGTCAATTTTATGTCAGTTATATTAGTGAAGCATTTATTTTTTTAATATACGTGTGCAATTTGCAAAGTATTGTCAATTTCGAGTGTCATTTTTCCATGGTACATGCTGCAACAGACATCCAAAATAACTTTCAGACTTTAAAAAAATTGAGTTGTCAATTTTATGTCAGTTCTATTGGTGAAGCATTTATTTTTTTAAGAGACGTGTGCAAATTGCAAAGTGTTGTCAATTTCGAGTGTGATTTTTTCCTGGTACCTAATGAAGCAGACGTCCAATATAACTTTCAAACTAAACAAAAATGAGTTGTCAATTTTATGTCAGTTCTGTTGGTGAAGCATTTATTTTTTTAAGAGACGTGTGCAAATTGCAAAGTGTTGTCAATTTCGAGTATGATTTTTCCCTAGTACCTGATGCAGCAGGCGTCCAATACAACTTTAAGACTAAAAAAACATTGAGTTGTCAATTTTATGTCAGTTCTGTCAGTGAAACATTTAGTTTTTTAAGAGACGTGTGCAAATTGCAAAGTGTTGTCAATTTCGACTATCATTTTTCCATGGTACCTATTGCAGTAGAAGTGGGTAAACTGGAAATTATTAACGTAAACTTAAACAAATTATTTATTTCATTACGTAAAGTGATCACTGAACACTGACATAGGACACCACGGGAAAACCTCAAAGCATAAAAAACTAAGACATGAATCATCCCCAGATTACCAATCTCGTTTGAACATTTTTTCGTGGGATGAAGACATGTTACTTCCTTCGGGCTCGAAAGAGGAGTAATTATCATTACCATGGTTTTTCACCCAACAACTCCCATAATAATCTGTTAGGTCCTCAAAATTGGAGGTTGAGTCATGTTGGTTGCTTGGTGGGTTATTGTTTTCACAAATTATGGCAAATAACTCCACAAATGGTAGTGGTGGGTTGTTGTAAAAAAATGTTGAACATTTGTCGAACATCAAAATCATCTCGCAAAATAAAAGATGTGTACATATAAGGTTGTCCTGACTCAAATATGGGGCATCAAAAGTGGAGATGTCGGATATGTTAGTGTGGTTCAATGTTTAGTTTTTGGTGAAGTTCAAGCAATTGTGTAAAGGTTATGACCTTGTTGACCATGAAAGTTTTTGTGTTGTTACTAATGAAGGTGGTGCCTTCATTAGTGTTGTAGATTTGGTTGTAGCAAACACAAACGTATGCAGTTGGGTGACACATTGTGGTAGGGGTTGAGATGAATATTTGAAAGTTCTATGAATGTCTTTAGCTGTAGTGGTATTTATAGAATTTTTTTATAATTAGGTGACTCACTAATGTTAAATGTGCATTTAGATGAACTAGTAAATGGCCTAGAGATGTGATAAGGGTGAGTACGTTGTTTGAAGGGTACAAATCATAGTTTTTATTTTTTTGTTCTCTTAATTTGAGGTCGTTGTCCATTAAACTGGTGCACAATATTTCTTTTTTATTCTTTGACGTTTAAAATAAGGAAAAAATGTGTCACGGATATTAGTAATGTATTGGACATAATTTTAAAAAAATACATAACATGGCCACTTAAAAATTGTTTCAAGGGTACAACGCATAGTTTTTTTTGTTTGATTTTGTTCTCTTAATTTGAGGTCATTGTCCATGAAACTAGTGCACAATATTTTTTTTTTGGATTCTTTGATGTTTAAACTATGTAAAAAATGTGTCACTAATATTAGTAATGTATTGGACATAATTTAAAAAAATGCATAACATGGTCACTTAAACATTGTTTCAAGGGTCCAAAACATAATTTTTTTTATTTTGTTCTCTTAATTTGAGGTCGTTGTTCATGACACTCGTGCACAATATTTTTTTGGATTTTTTGACATTTAAACTAAGGAAAAAATGTGTCACGAATATTAGTAATGTATTGGACATAATTTTAAAAGTTTGCATAATATGGCCACTTAAATATTGTTTCAAGGGTCCAAATCATAATTAATTGGGATTTTATCCATTGTGTGTAGGCATTTATTGTTCAGTCACATGCACTGATAATGTGCGGTGACCCACATTAATAAAAAAAAACACCTTTAATCGATCACATAGGGTTCATCGGTTGTGTGCAGTTGTTCACTATACAGTCACATGCAATGATACTTGGCATGTGAACCTGATAAATGGAATGCGAGCCTGTCTTGCACATGGCTTTGGTCAGAATGTGAGGCCTCGAGATTCCAAAGGCCATTAAAAAACCATCTTACTGTCATGCCTCGTGATTCCAATTGCCATTAAAATGACAGCCTTACTGTAATGCCTTGAGATTCCAAAACTCCTCTACACGATTGTTTTATTGTCATGCCTCTAGCTTCCAAAGCACACCTACCATTACCCTGTGATTGATTATATATTTAACTGCATGATATCACCCTATACTTTGCATAGTTACATCAAAGTGTCACTGAGCCAAAAAAGAATAGTGCAACAAAAATGAGTTCAGCCCCAATTGTGTATTCTTTTATGTCAATGGCGAGATCACCCGCAATTCAAGTGGAAACACAGTTTTCACCAGTGACAACACAAAATCTATGTTGTTGTATGCAACAATGATGATGGCTGACATAACCAGTGTAATACAATCATCAATTATAGATGTTGATGTTTCGTCTACAATTACTTTAATTTGGTATCATTGTCCTATACATGAAATGAATGGACATGTTGAGTATACAACATGTCCAATTACTGATGAAGAAGACGTTTGGTGTATTTTTAATACATTCACAAACATGTTAAGTGTAATATGTATGGAACTTAGAGTTGAAGTTCATACTTTATCACTATCTCACGCTAATGACCTAATTTGGATGGAGATGGAGCAAAAGTTGAATAGTTCCATGAAATTAGAATAAACTATTTAACATATGTTGTTGTTGTATTGTTTTTAATTACTTCTTAGTTTTTATTATGTATTTGGAATTTTTTTGAAGTGTTGGTATGATGTTTAGTTGTCATTTTCGTTTGTCATGAAGGTACTTAAATAAATTGTAAAATTAAAGGAACATAAACATATTGTAAGCGAAAAGTTCAACATAAGTTAATTGGAGATTGATATTTTCATCATACAACAAATTTTACTACTTAATCCCCATAATTGGGTCTTGTTCCATATAGAGGGTGTCTCCTATTACGTCCTGGATTCTGACATGGGCGTTGATCTGGTATATCATGAAATGATGGATTATTCTCTTCAACATCTTAGCTAAACATCAAATTGAAACTTGGTGGAGTAAAGTTACCCACTTCATTCTGTAGGCTATGAATGCATTCACAAGTTGATGTTGGCGTGCCATAATCAATTCCATAAACATTGCTCAAGAAATCATCTAGTTGGACAATTGATGGAGTGTAGTCCATGTTCGAAGGACTAGGAAAAATGTAATTTGTCATGAAGGGAATTGGTGTGTATGTGGGTGGAACATAATCTGTCATGGGGGGAATTGGTGTGTATGCAGGATTACATTGTGGTTGCACGATGATTGTTGCCCTTGAGGATTGACCAGTTTCGAAATTCATTGACGATCCACTTGGTGGTTGCATATTTTAAAAAAAAATATTACTTTGATACCTCGCCATGTATTCCTAAGAATGCTTTGCATACCCTATAATCAGATGTCCCTGTAAAACCATTGATTGATGTTGTTGCCAATACCTTATCCACTTTGTATGTTTTTCAACACAATTTGTGTCAGTTCGACCTCGCATGTCAATTTTGTGAAGTTTGTCCATGGTTTTTTGGGGATCTGGTATGCCTTGTTGGAGGCTGAATTGAAGTTTAACTTTATCCACTTATTGTCATTCTACTATCGAGAAACAAATTAGAGGGATGCAAGCTGTCCATATGGAGGAGTCTATGAAAGTTATCGACTTCAAAGCATCCAAAAAGTGGAGATATGGATTCCACAAGAACTGAAATAATACAAAAGGAATAATTAGTTAATTATTATAAACATAAAACTCAACATGATTTTTACGTAACCCATAGTTTATTTATTATCTTTTCGGCTATCATGTGGTCTAATCTCATTCTATAACCGATGACATCTCCATGTGGTGTACCAACAAAGCTTAATCCACCGTCACTCCATCTAATAAATGAAAAATTATTAATTTAATACATACTATCCTAATCATATAACAATGAATTTGAGATTTATATTACCTCGTAACCAACGGATACGATGGTGTCCGATTAACTCTTACTGCATTGAAGGGCATGTGATACCATGCCTAAGATTGCAACAATGATGCACAACTGCCCATGGTTTTGGCATCAGGGTCAGTGACCCTACACATTTCCCTGTATAGTGTTGCTAGACAAGCAGAGCCCCAACTATAGTGCCTGACTTGTTCAAGATTAGCCAACATAGTGAGGTACATCAAATGAACCCAATTTCCCGTCTTGTCTGGCATTAAAACCCCTCCTATTCATAGTGCGTTGCACCAATGACTAGCCTACTATCCACCCTTATGCCAAGCTTTGGTGCTACATCCTCCAATGTAATTGTGCATTCTCTAACAGGAAGATGAAAAGTGTGAGTCTCTGGTCTCCATCGCTAAACAATTGCAGTCACTAGATGTTGATCAATTTTGAAGTGATGTAATTTTGCAACATCAACAAACCCAATATGAGTAAGCAATAACTCAATTAAAGGATGAGGAGGGGGCATCGAATGACAATAGGAAATGATTATTGGTGGTTGTCCCTATAAAACAAAAGTTACATTTTTATAATTGTCATGACAATAAAAGTTTATAATATCATTTAATTAGTACTTACCATGTTTTGTATCTTTGAAGCTTTGTGACAATCTTGTTTCCATAACAATGTCGTTGCCTCCATTCTCCCTTTGCATAATCAAAAGATTGAAAATTTAGTTGTTGATATTCAAAAAGAACATATGTGTGTAATAAGCTATATGGAATAAGCCGTTTGAGATGGTTTTTATAGGTGTGAAAAAACTATGTCACTGTTCATGGTACTATTCATGGTACTGTTCACGTCAGGAATCCTGCAACGTCAATGTACATGTCACTATATGCGTAAGTAATACTGTTCACATCACTGTGTGCATCAGGAATCCTGTAGACACACAGTTTATGTCATTGTGCGTGTTAGTATACTGTTCAATTATTGTTCATGTCACTCTGCACATCAGGAATCCTGCAGAGACATTGTTCACGTCACTGTGTGCGTTAGTATACTATTCAATTACTATTCACATTAATGTAGATGCAATTTTGACCGCAAAAACTATCGATACACTGCTCATGTCACTATAGAGGCAATCTTGACCGTTAGAATTTTTGGTGCGATGACGACCGTTGGATCTATCGATAACAAATTCTCATACCACGACACTATAAATTAGTCTCCAAACGTATTCTTCTACACATAGAAAAAAATTCACAACAAAAGTTTCAAATCACTCTTAATCTCCAAATCTTATTCACATATAACACACCATATTATCACCATGGCAAGCAGAAATGAAAACGTCCCTGTCGTAGCCTATGTAGCCGATTATGATGATGGTGTAGAGTTTAAGGGCAGAAATAATGTACTTGTTTCAATTAAGAAAGGCATGACCTTCAATGCCTTGAAAACAAAAATCCAGCGTAAGATGGGCCTAAACCAAGGTCAAACCATAACCGCAGTCATTTATCGATACTTCGTTTCTGTTGGGTCCGACATGTTCAATTACCAGGTTGTTACCATCAGTGATGATGAGGATATTGATGGCATGTTCGATGTCTATAACCGACATCAATGCTTAAGTGGCTTTCAATTGCTTATACAATACAAACAACAACTTTCTTCTACCACCAATGTCGAAACAACCATTCAATCACCACAAATTCACGAAATGCCATACACTGACTACCATACTCAAACCTACCATGAAGGTCGATCTTCTTACACACCAATCTCATACATACCCACAAATGATTATTACATCCCTCATTTTGAACCCACCGAATTTGATACCCACATTAGCTCATACACACAACTTCTTAATGGATCGTCAAACTATTGTGAGATGACTCCCCAACTAAATGAGCCCTCCCACCTAAATACTAACCCAACTACTGATATCCATGTTGCTTAGTCTCAAAGCAACGAAATTTTACATGACTATCATGCTCAAAATGGGTTGCCAGATGAAGTAGTTGGTGACTTCAGTGACAACGAAGATGAAATTTTAGCGGACAACAACAACATCAATGACGATAATGGCATATAATTTCTTTTCCAACCAACATCAACTGAAAATTTCTATCGTCCATATCCTAATAATGCTAATGTTGGTGACAACCAAGTGGCTGACAACCCCGACTATAGGCATTTTTTGGACCAACAACAACAATCTGACTCGCAAGATGGTGAGCTATATGTTGGTCAGTGATTTCGTCAATTGGAGGACCTCAAACACACAGCAAAAATGTGGCACATTAAGAACCATGTCACTTTCAAACACAAGAGGTGTGCGAAGGATACATGGGTCTTATGTTGCCAAATTGAGGGGTGCCAATGGAAACTTAGAGCGTCTAAAAGAAAAAATCTAAAAGTTTGGGAAATTAGAATGATAGAAGGGCCTCACATGTGCATCATGCCAACCATTACACACAACAAGATGGATTCAAAACTTATAGGCAGAAATATCCTTGTGATGGTTGAACAAAACGAGCAACTAACCATTTCTACATTCATCGCATTCATTAGACAAGAGTTCGGATACACCATTACATATCATAATGCATGGCTAGCAAAACAATTGGCCCTTGAGAAGGTATATGGTAATTGGGAAGAGTTATACAACATACTTCCCAAATACCTACAAGCTTTGAAACTTTTTGTCCTTGGCACAATTGTTAGGATTCAAACTATTCTTACACTGGACAAGTTGAACCAATTCCAAACAAGGTCATATTCCATCGATTTTTTTGGTCATTTAAGGCATACATTGATGTGTTTGCATGTTGTAAACCCATTGTGCAAATCGATGGAACATGGCTATATGGAAGATACAAAGGGACACTATTAATTGCAGTTGCACAAGATGGGGCTAACAACATATTTCCATTGGCATTTGCCATTGTCGAGGGTGAGACAGTAGATGGTTGACACTTTTCTTTACAAAACTTGAGAACACACGTGACACCACAACATGGTATATGCTTAATCTCTGATAGGAACGAGTAAATCAAAAGTGCATACAAACAACCTAACAGTGAGTGGACAACAGACAACTTGTCACATGTGTTCTGTATTTGACACATTGGTCAAAATTACAAAAAACATTTCAAAAATGAGGACGAAATAAAAAGCGTCTTGAGTATGGGTAAGATATTTTGTTTATTAACAATATTTTATTATTTAACATTAAACTAACATTCAGACTTACATTTTTTTTCAAACTACAGGGTATACCATGACTCAACCAGAGTTTTTTTCGTCATTATTGAGTGTTACAAGAAGACAACCCACACGACACTGTCTAGCTTGATCAAATACCAAGGGAGAAATGAACCTTGGCATTGTATAAGGGAAAACAGTGGGGACACATGACCACTAATTTAGCAGAGTCATTGAACTCTGTGCTAAAAAAAATTCAAAATTTTCCAATCATTTCCTTGGTCAAAGCCACGTATGAGAAGTTAAAAAATTATTTTGTTAACCGTGGGACTCAGGCTTATGCAATGATCGCCTCCAGACAAGTTTACACACTCATTGCAGCCAAGTTCATCACCGAAGAAGAAACTAAGTCCAACACTCACTTCGTTCAACAGTTTGATTGTCAAAGATTTCAATTTCAAGTTGAGGAAAGAGTGAATACGAGAAAGAGGCGTCGAATGGGGAAATTCACTGTCAGGCTTGATCAAAGAACATGTGATTGTGGGAAGCCTCAAAAGCTACATATTTCATGTGCACATGTCATTACTGCATGTAAGTACATCAATATAGATTACTTGCAATATGTTAGTCCAGTGTACACATTGGATTACGTGTCAAGTGCCTACAAAGTCTCGTTAGCAGGCATGTATCATCATGATTACTGGCCACCATATGAAGGACCACACTTATGTGCCAATCCAGCCATGAGGAGAAACAAAAAAAGGTCGACAAAAATCTACAAGAATATGAACTAATATGGATGAGAGAGAAAGAGGTCAACCAAAATGTTGTTCGATCTGTGGGCTAGTTGGTCATTCAAAAAATTGGTGACCCCACCGTCCTAGAAGTTCCAGTCAAGCAAATTAATTTTTTTTACTATCAATGTATTTCATTTTACATCATTCATAAATTCAAAAACATTCTTCAATTGTACTATTTTTAACTAATGTAGATCTTCAAAACTAATTTACATTGTACTATTTTTAACTAATTTTCTTTAACTCCATAATCTTCTCTAATTTTATTATTTTCCTTTATTTATATTTCTAAAAGATATTTTTTAAAATATTTTTAAAAAATATTTAAAAAAATCAAAAACAAAATACCATGTTGAGAATTTGAGTTGGGGGACTTGAATTCTCAACTAGTTTTTCAAAAAAAAATTACAAATCAGTGTAAATTTAGGTTCCCCCAACCCGAATTTACACTGTGAATAGTATTTATGTATGTTTGTGTAAATATTTGGGGGAGTTGTATGTTTGGGTAATTTGTTTTTCTTGTACATTCTGAAAAAAAAATCGATAATCACATGTAATTTTTTTGGTAAAATGTGTTCTTAAATTTTTTATTAACTTGTGTGACATCATCAACTATTTTCAATTTACACGAACTTAAAAGCATAATTTAACAAACAAAAAAATTACACAAGACTGTTTTGTAAGATACAATGATGACATGACTAGTAAATAGACTTTGTCAACATCATTGTGACATCATCATTTACTTGATAGTAGAGACTAAAATAAATAAAAAATTGTAGAAGCAAAGCTTCCAAGATTATTTTGATGGTGCCAAAGATTATTAAAGATCCATTCAAATAAGATTAAAGAATCAAGAAGATTCAAGTGAAGATTCAAGAGAAGACTCAAGATATGCAAGAGCCTCAAGAAAAGCATCAAGGTAAGTTAAAAAGAATTTTTCAAAGAAAAGATTGAACAACACAAAATTGTTCAAGAGAATTTTTCAAGAAATATCTTTTACCAGAGTTTTCACTCTCTGGTAATCGATTACCATATAGTAATCGATTACCAGAAGCCCAAAACATTTTATAACTGATTTACAAAGTAGTAATCGATTACCATGGGCATGTAATCGATTACCATTGTCTTGTAACGTTCAAAAATATTTTCAAAATAGTGTAATCGATTAGACAATATTTGTAATCGATTACCAGTGGTTTTTGAATGCTGGATTTCAAACCTCAACATGAAGAGTCACAACTTTTGATAAAATAAACTGTGTAATCGATTACACCATTCTGGTAATCGATTACCAGTGCCTGATTTTGAAGAAATTGTCAAGAGTCACAACTTTTAAAGTGACTGGTTTTGAAAAAATTACCTAGAGTCACAACTTTTAAAGTGACTGGTTTTGAAGAAATTTCCAAGAGTCACAACTTTTTAAAGTGATTGGTTTTGAAGAAATTGCCAAAAGTCACAACTTTTAACATGGCTTCTTCAGGAGCCATCAAATGGCTATAAATATGTAATCATGGCACAAATTTCAAACAACCAATTTCTCAACATCTTTGTAAGAGTTTTTGTTCAACATTTGTTTTGTTAAGAAAAGTAAGGGAAATTTTCAATTAGGAATAGTCAATGAAATCTTAATTCAATCCCCCCCCCCCCCCTTCTTAAAATTTCTAAGGCTACTTGTCCAACATTTAATAAGACCATTCTTAAAGAAAACTCCTTATGAATTATTCAATGGTAGAAAGCCAAACATTTCACATCTGCATGTCTTTGGTTGCAAATGTTTTGTATTAAATAATGGAAAGGAAAACTTAGGAAAGTTTGATGCCAAGTCGGATGAAGGAATCTTCCTTGGTTATTCCTTGCATAGTAAAGCATATAGAATATACAATAAGAGAACTATGACTATTGAAGAATCCATTCATGTTTCCTTTGATGAGTCTAATGTTATTTCTCAAAGAAAGGATGTGTTAGATGATGTTTCAGATTTCTTAGAAGAGATGCAAACTCATGAAAAGGATTCTAAAAGGAAAAGAGATGAAAGCAATGAGAATTCTCAAGACTCTGAAACTAAAGCAAACAATGATCTTCCAAAGAAGTGGAAAGCTTCCAGAAATCATCCTCTTGACAGTATTATTGGTGATATCCCTAAAGGGGTAACAACTAGACACTCTCTCAAAGATTTATGCAATAACATGACATTTGTTTCTATGATAGAACCTAAAAACTTAAAAGAAGCCATAATAGATGATCAATGGATAGTTGCTATGCAAGAAGAATTAAATCAATTTGAGAGAAATAATGTTTGGGAACTAGTTGAGAAACCTCATAACTACCCTATTATAGGAACAAAATGGGTATTTAGGAATAAGTTAGATGAACATGGCATAGTCATTAGAGATAAGGCTAGGTTAGTTGCAAAAGGATATAATCAAGAAGAAGGAATAGATTATGAAGAAACTTATGCTCCTGTTGCAAGACTAGAAGCCATTAGAATGCTCTTAGCTTATGCATCCATTATGAATTTAAAAATTTATCAAATGGATGTTAAAAGTTCCTTTTTAAATGGTCTAATTCAAGAAGAAGTATATGTAGAACAACCCCCAGGTTTTGAAAATTCAGATAAGCCAAGTCATGTTTATAGATTGAAAAAGGCACTATATGGTTTAAAACAAGCCCCTAAGGCATGGTATGAACGACTAACCAAATTTCTCATAGAGAAAAACTTTTCTATAGGAAAAGTGGATACCACTCTGTTCATAAAGAAAAAGGATGATGATATTCTATTAGTTCAAATATATGTTGATGATATTATTTTTGGATCCACTAATGATTCTTTATGCAAGGAATTTTCTCTTGATATGCAAAGCGAATTTGAGATGTCATTGATAGGAGATTTAAACTACTTCCTTGGGTTACAAATTAAGCAAACCAACGAAGGAATATTTGTCAACCAAGCCAAGTACTGTAAAGAACTGATCAAAAGATTTGGGATGGAAAATTCAAAGCACATGGCCACACCCATGAGCACTGGATGTTACTTAGATAAAGATGAATCTGGTCAATCTATAGACATGAAACAATATCGAGGTATGATTGGATCTCTTTTGTATTTATTTGCCAGTAGACCAGACATCATGTTTAGTGTATGCATGTGTGCTAGATTCCAATTCAATCCCAAACAATCATACTTGAGTGCAGCAAAAAGGATTATCAGATATCTCTTGGGAACTATTAACCTAGGATTATGGTATCCTAAAAACTCTACATGCAACTTAATAGGTTATTCTGATTCAGATTTTGTCGGATCCAAAACCGATAGAAAAAGCACTAGTGGAACTTGCCAATTTATAGGATCTGCTCTTGTCTCATGGCACAACAAGAAGCAAAATAGTGTTGCTTTATCCACTACCGAAGCAAAATATATTTCTGTTGGCACTTGTTGTGCACAAATCTTATGGATGAAGCAACAATTGTCTGATTATGGGATTATTCTTGATCACATACCCATTAAGTGTGACAATACCAGTGCCATTAATCTATCCAAAAATCCAGTACTACACTCTAGAACAAACATATAGAGATTAGGCATCATTTTTTAAGGGATCATGTTCTTAAAGGCGATTGCGTTTTAGAATTTGTAGATACTAAAGATCAACTTGCTGACATCTTCACCAAACCTCTCCAAAAGGAAACATTCTTTGCTATTAGAAGAGAACTTGGCCTTTTAGATGTTAGTGACTTATATAAATAGGTGTTCATTGAGCTTTTTGTCTTGCTGCTATGTCTGTTAGCATATGATAGATGTTTGTTATTTTATTTCATTTCCACGCACTTTGGCTTTTTGAGGTTGCCAAAGGGGGAGAGAAAATGGGTATTTTAGAAATCAAGACATAAAATTATTTACTGAGTTTTAAATCAAGCACAAATTCAAAAAGAAAGGGGGAGAAAGGGATGAGATGAATGAACAATAGATCAAATATTGTATATATTCTCTTGATTTCAGGATTTGTCATCATCAAAAAAGGGGAGATTGTAGAAGCAAAGCTTCCAAGATTATTTTGATGATGCCAAAGATTATTAAAGATCCATTCAAACAAGATTAAAGAATCAAGAAGATTCAAGTGAAGACTCAAGATATGCAAGAGCCTCAAGAAAAGCATCAAGGTAAGTTAAAAAGAATTTTTCAAAGAAAAAATTGAACAACACAAAATTGTCCAAGAGAATTTTTCAAGAAATATCTTTTACCAGAGTTTTTACTCTATGGTAATCGATTGCCAAAAGGTAGTAATCGATTACCAGAAGCCCAAAACATTTTATAACTGATTTTCAAAGTAGTAATCGATTACCATGGGCATGTAATCGATTACCATTGTCTTGTAACGTTCAAAAATATTTTCAAAATAGTGTAATCGATTACCAGTGGTTTTTGAACGTTGGATTTCAAACCTCAACATGAAGAGTCATAACTTTTGATAAAATAAATTGTGTAATGTTTATGGTAATCGATTACCAGTGACTGGTTTTGAAAATTTTCCAAGAGTCACAACTTTTAAAGTGACTGGGTTTTGAAGAAATTCCCAAGAGTCACAATTTTTTTAAAGTGACTGGTTTTGAAAAAATTGCCAAAAGTCATAACTTTTAACATGGTTTCTTCAAGGGCCATCAAATGGCTATAAATATGTGACCATGACACAAATTTCAATATGATTATTCTCAACATCTTTATAAGAGTTTTTGTTCAACACTTGCTTTGTCAAGAAAAATTCATTGGGCAAAAACTTGTGCTACTCTATTTTCTTCCTCTCCTCCATTCTTACAAAAAGCTTTTCAAGAGACCGACTCTTGGTTGTAAAAGTTTTCAAGAGAGGGTCTACTTCATTGAATCACTAGACATAAAGGAGTAACGTCCTTTGGGGTTCATTACAAGAGGTGGGATTGCCTCTTGGTGTAATCACTGAACACAAAGGAGGAAGGTCCTTTGGGGTTCATTGCAAGAAGTTGAATTTGCTTCTTGGTGTAAACACTGAACACAAAGGAGGAAAGTCCTTTGTGGTTCATTGCTTGTAAAGGGATTTTACAAGGTTAGTGGAAACGCTCAAGTGGAATTTGCTTGAGGACTGGACGTAGGCATGGGTTGTGGCCGAACCAGTATAAATCCGGTTTTGCATTCTCTCTTCCCTTAATCTCTTTTACTTTCTGTTGTGTTTATATTTCTTTAAGGTTACTTCTCCTTATTTATTATTCGAGTAACTTATAATTAAAGAAATAATTGAATCTAGGGAATATCTAAGTAAAGGAAATTTTCAATTAGGAATAGTCAATGAAATCTTAATTCAACCCCCCCCCCTCCTCTTAAAATTTCTAAGGCCACTTGTCCAACAAAAATATCTTTAAAGGATCAAACTCAACAAAAATATTTATGGGACTGAAGTTAAAAACACCTTATTTTATAGGTATAAAAAACTTCTTTAAACCTTATATATGTTGGAAACAATGTTGAAAGTCATAAATAATATCTTCCTAAGGTGTGTATGAGAACTGTCCTACAAGACTTATCTGTAGTATCACACGCAAGTCTCCTATGCCAAAGGTGTTGATGCTACAGAACTGGCAATAGCAAAAATTCAAATCCAGGAATAAAGAAGGAACAATGAAAATAAGAGAGATGTTTTTCTTGAGTGTGCAAAACTTGGTCAGAAAGGGTGGTATGTATAGTGCTCGTCTACACCTTATGATCTTTTGGAACTAATGCTAATTAGAATGTAATTAAAATAATTGATAAGGGAGTTAAAACGTAATTGATACAACAGTCAAAAACATTAATGTCAGAAATCCCATAATTGAAAAAACAGTAACATAGTGAAAAGCAAAATCCCAAAATTTTGTAATTGTTCCGGTAAGTTTTTGAAATTCAAAGTAATTTATGAAAAGAATTTAAATAAATCAAATGTAAAAAAAATTGCATGGTTCGTTTAGGAAAATTTCCCGAAATGGGTTACTTTTAGAAACATATTCCCGAAATGGGTCTGTTTCTAAAGTAATTCCTACATGGTGTTCTTTTTTACGTAGAAGACATGCAACTCGCAGGAGCCATTGGCGAGTTCGGGGACAAGGTGACAGCTGGCACTGGTCTCGCCAGTGGTGTTAGCGCTTTCAGGTAGGTTGGACTCGCCAGTCAAACTGGCGAGTTGAGCTAGGGTTCCTGTTTGCTCAGAGTAGGTTGCAGGAAGCGTTGCAGGAAGGGTGGCAGCTTTAAGCAGTTGAAAACGCCAGTGCTACTGGCGATTTGCGCTGCAGTTGGAGTAGCCAGTAGCACTGGCGAGTTGAGCTTCAAGTAGCCATTCCCAATGGCGAGTTGATCTCCTTTATAAAGCGCAGCTCCGTCGATATTTGATGTGCGTTTTTAAAAAAATACTGAGTTTCAAGTGCTACTGGCGAGTTGATCTCCTTTATAAAGCGCAGCTCCGTCGATATTTTATGTGCGTTTTTTAAAAAATACTGAGTTTCAAATTGCTTACTATCCTAATTTGTTTTCATTCCTAAAAACGTTGTTAAAGCCAGGTTTAAGGTACAACTTTAAGGTATAAAGTTCAAATGTGTATTGCATGAAAGTTATTTTTATGAAGTAATTTCTTTGATGCTGGAAAAAAGTATGAATGTGAAATGTTTATTATAATTTTTTGTAATTAAGTTGTATTTTTTTGAATTAAATTTGTGAGGGTTAAAATAAAAGTTTGTTTTAAAAAAACAATTATATCATCATATTTATTTGAAGAAAATATGTAGAGTAAAAAAATTGTTTTGAATATGAAGTTTATAGTTATTTTATAATTATATTAAGTTGGTGTTGGTGTTTATGTTGTATTACTATCTTAAAAATTTATGAGTCTTCTTTGAAGTGTGTTTATGTTGGTGTTTTTTTAATATGAAGTTATAGTATTTTTTTAATTAGATTAGGTTCATTTGTTGGTGTGTTAAAAATTTATAAGCGTTCAAGTTGAAAGTGTTATTTATTTTAATATATTTGTAGTAATTTTGTAATTACCTATTTTCATTTTGAAGTTATTATTGTGAAGATTAATTATTTATATGCCCGCCTAATTGAGATATTGTACAAATGATTCATGTTATTGATATTTAGACACTTACAAATTACAGACACCATAACAATACGTCTAATTTTTTGTTATATTTTTTTCCGTCAAATCATATAACGAAAGACACCATAATAACTTATTTGATTATGCTTTGTTGTTTCTCGTATCATATTTATTTTAATATATTTGTAGTAATTTTGTAATTACCTATTTTCATTTTGAAGTTATTATTGTTAAGATTAATTATTTATATTAT
Organism: Glycine soja; assembly: GCF_004193775.1. Classification (NCBI taxonomy): domain Eukaryota; kingdom Viridiplantae; phylum Streptophyta; class Magnoliopsida; order Fabales; family Fabaceae; genus Glycine; species Glycine soja. The sequence goes on from NC_041015.1 coordinate 14,841,857, forward strand.
TAACTTCGTTCATGAATTTTTTTTATTTTGTCTTTAAAATTACTATCTTGAAATTATTCATTTTTTTTAAGTGTGTCCCATGAAATTAATTTGAAGTTAATTAAATTATTTTAAAAGAAAAATTGAATGTGAAGTTCCAATAAAGGGACCTTTTGTGATTACATTTTATTAGTTTGGATTTAAATTCTTATAAAATTGTTTGTGTTATTTAAGTGTGTTGATGTGAAATTTATTTAAAGTTAATAATTTTGATTACATCTTGATTAGTTCAAAATTACTACATTGAAATCGTTAATTTTTTTTAAAGTGTCTTAATGTGAAATTGATTTGAAGTTAATTTTTTTAAAATAAAGTTTTATTTTGAAGTTCCAGTAATGACTTTTTGTGATACCCATTTTATAATTTATTTGACGTGTTAAAATATTATTTTTGTAGGTACACGATGAATTCGGTTATAACAGTGTTGTATTTCAATGGAAGGGTATATGAAGATAATGATGGTGTAATATTTGAAGGCAGTAAAAAAGCGATTCAAATTAAACGTGGAATTAGTTTCAATGCTTTGAAGAAAAAAATTGGAGATAAGGTAAAGTTACAAAATAATGAAATTATTTCTGCTATCAGTTGTAGATTTTTAGTGTCAGGAAAATATATTGCCTTGCAAATTTGTGATGACGAAGACGTTGAAACGATGCTGGAAATTTTTAAACAACAAGACCAAATGTGAGTTCTGGAATTGTACATAGAAAAGGATGTGGCTGGTGGTTCAATGTTTCATTCTGCAAATTCGCTTACATCATGTGGAAATTATATATCTAATGATGAGACACAACCGCCAACAAATATGAGCAATTTAAATATTGACGAAGACGATGATGATGATGATGATGATGATTATCTTGTGTCTAACTCATACGTTGAAGAGTCTTTAGACGAAGATGACAATGTTGACGGTATATCTGATACAGACGATGAAGTCACCAACATTCCTCAACCAGTAAGAATTGTTCACCCAGCAGAAGGTATAATTTGCTGAATTAAAAAATTAGACAATACATTTATTATTTGATGACAATTGAATTTAATGCTAAATAAGTAATATTTGAATTTTTATTTTGAACTGTTAGGTGCACAACGAATTAAAAATCCATTTTGGAATTATGCTTTACATTATAACAATATCAACTGGAGTTATCCTGATGAGGAGGACATTTGCGGTTTGGAGATGCCGTCGACCTTTAATGTTGGCCAAGAATTATATGTTGGCATGGAATTTGATAGTAAAGATGTGGTCAAAAATGCAGTCAAACAATATGTTATGAAGGTGCATCAAAGTTTCAAAGTTGTTGAAAGCAAATCGAACAAGTATGTGGTTTGTTGCTTGAATAAAAATGCAGAGTGTCCTTGCCCTTTCTATATGAGGGCAATTTTATCTAAAAAAACAGATACGTGGAAAGTCACACAAAGGGGTGGACCACACACATGTCTGAATATGACCATGACACAAGATCACGAGAAACTTGATTCAGATTTAATTGCCACTTGTGTAGTAGGTACGTATTTTATGTTCATTTTTTGTTAATTGTCATTTAAATTTTGTTATGTTATTGACAGGCATGGTCAGAGAAGATCCATCAATAAAAATTTCTTTGATTCAAGAGAGAATTAACAGTGAATTTGCGTACAAGGTGTCGTACAAAAAAGTGTGGTTGGCGAAACAGAAAGCCATTGCAATTGAATATGGCGATTGGGATGAGTCATATGCGAAACTTTCGTCGTGGCTAACACACATGCAAAATCATTCTCCTGGATCATATTTTCAAGTACTACATGACGATTTTATCGTTGGGAATACGGTTAGTCGCGAACAGCGTCAGTTTCATAGAGTTTTTTGGACTTTTGGCCAATGTAAAGAGGCTTTTCAAGTACTGTAAGCCAATCATACAAGTTGACGGCACACATTTGTACAACAAATATCGTGGGACCCTCTTAATGGCCACATCACAAGATGGAAATGGTGGTGTCCTTCCTCTAGCATTCGCGGTTGTTGAAGGTGAGACGTTGACAGCGTGGTCATGGTTTTTGGCACACTTGCGTGAACACGTCACAGATAAAAATGGTATTTGTCTGATATCTGATCGACACGCGAGTATAAAGTCCGTTGTCGCTAACAAAGCACTTGGTTGGCAACCTCCCCACGGTTATCATGTCTACTGCATGCGACACATAGCAAGAAACTTCAATCGGAAATTCAATAATGCAAAACAAAAAGAAATGTTGAAGAAATTGGGTAAGATTTCATATTTGATGGTCACGTTTATTTAACTTTCATATATACTTAAAATTGTTATTCATAACTAATTTTATGTAGCCTACACTCCTTGCAAGCACATTTTTTTATCAAAATTTAGAAAAATTTCGTGAACTGAGTCCAGCCATAGCAACATGGATTGATCGCATTTCAAAGGAAAAATGGACGATGGCTTATGATAGAGAAGGACGTCGATATGGCCACATGACAACCAACCTCTCAGAATGTATCAATAAGGTTTTGAAGGATTGTCGCAACATTCCCATAACAGCATTGGTCAAATCAACGTACAGTAGGTGTCGAAAGTACTTTGTTGAGCGTGGCCACCAAGCCCAGAGACAGTTAAATGAAGGGCAAGTATATTGTTCAAAGCTTGTTAAAGAACTTAGAAAAAATCAAGAACAAGCTTGTTCACACATCATTCGCGTGTATGACATCCACTCCACAAGGTTTGAAGTAGAGGAGACCTTCAATCCTATTACGCAACGTGGCGGACAAAAGTGGGCAGTTAACTTGAATGGTCATTATTGTCAATGCGGAAGGTATTCAGCGTTTCACTATGCATGTTCACATATTATTGCAGCTTATGGTTACGTGAGCCTGAACTACTACCAATATATAGATGTTTATACAAATGAGCACATCTTAAAAGCTTACTCCCCACAATGGTGGCCTCTTGGGAATGAAGCGGCTATTCCTCCTTCTAACGACGCATGGACACTTATCCCTGACCCAACTACAATTCGTCCAAAAGGTTGGCGAAAATCAACAAGGATAAGGAATGAGATGGATTGGGTCGAACCATCTGAGCACCGACAAAAATGCAGTAGATGTGGAGTCGAAGGGCATAATAGGCGTCGCTGTCCAATGCAATCTGAGCGTGGGAGTTGTTCAAATCATTGATTTATGTATGTTAGTCGAGTGATAAGTGTTTGTTTAAGTTCTCTTGAATGTATTGAATTTCTGGGGTTGAATCAATTTGTCAGTTAAAAACATTACTTATTTTGGTTTGTGTACATTAGTTATTTGTGGGGTTCCATGAATTCATTAGTTAAAAACGTAACCATAAACCCTACTCATAACCCCTAATCCAAAACCCTAGGCCTTAAACCCTAACCCTAACCCCTAACCGTTAACCCCAAGCCCTAAGCCACATCCCTAAACCCTAATCCCTAATCCTAATCCTAACACTAACCCCTAATCCTAATCCCTAATCCCTAAACCCCTAAGCTCTAACCCTAATCCTAACCCAAACCCATAACCCATAATCCAAAACACTAAGCCTTAACCCCTTAGCCCTAACCCTAACCCTCACACTACCCCAAAGACCTCCACCCTAACCCCAAGCCTTAAACCCTAAGCCCTAACCCTAACCCTCCCCCAAACACGTAAACCCTAACCCCAAGCCCTAGGCCACATCCATAATCCACAAAATCTAACCCTAATCACTAAACCCTAAACCCTAACCCTAATCCCTAATCCAGAAGCTATCCCTTAAACCCCTAAACCTAACCCTAACCCTCCCCCAAACACATAACCCTAACCCCAAGCCCTAGGCCACACTAACCCTAAAACCTAACCCTAACCTCTAATCCAAAAGCTATCCCTTAAACCCATCAACCCTAACCCTAACCCTAACCCTCACCCAACCACCTAACCCTACCCCCAAGCCCTAGGCCACACTAACCTTAAAACCTAACCCTAACCCCTAATCCAAAAGTTATCCCTTAAACCCCTAAGCTCTAACCCTAACCCTAACCCAAACACCTAAACCCTAACCCCAAGCCCTAGGAAACATCCCTAATCCATAAAACCTAACCCTAACCCCTAATCCAAAAGCTATCCTTTAAACCCCTAAGCTCTAACCCTAACCCTAACCCAAACACCTAAACCCTAACTCCAAGCCCTAGGAAACATCCCTAATCCATAAAACTTAGCCTTAACCCCTAATCCAAAAGCTATCCCTTAAACCCCTAAGCTCTAACCCTAACCCTAACCCAAACACCTAAACCCTAACCCCAAGCCCTAGGAAACATCCTTAATCCATAAAACTTAACCCTAAAACATAACCCTAATCCATAAAACCTAACCCCAGCCCCTAATCCAAAACCTAAGCACCAACCATAACCCTAAAACCTTACCGTTACCCCTAATCCAAAACCATAAGCCTTAAACCCTAAGCCCTAACCATAACCCTAAGCCTACCCCAAACCCCTAAACCCTAACCCCAAGCCCTAAGCCACATCCATAATCCCTAAACCGTAACCCCTAAGTCTAATCCCTAATCCCTAAACCCCTAACCGTAAAAGAGAACATATGGCGTTGGTGTTCAGCTTTAGTTACTAAAACTACTTATTTTTCGTTTGTCTATTTTAGTTTTATTTGTAAACTTAGTTTATTATTATAGTTTGATGCGCCACATAAACTCTATACATTAGTAAGGCATAATAAATGAGATGCGATAGATTAATTGTCAAAATCAAATGTCTTACAAACAACAACAAATTTACACAGAGACATCAAAATCAGTCATTATGGTGTCCGTGATGTCGTGAGGATATGCCACATGGTTGATCCCATCTTCGCGCTTGACGATCAGGATTTCTTCTGCCGCTGCGTTGTCTCCCCACTTCTGCTTGCTCAGCCTCTGCAGAAAACTCCTGACGCAAATCAACACCTAATAAGTCGCCCATATTAGGTATTGCTCTGGGTACATTCCATTGCGGAGCAAATGGGGCGTTAGGTGTTGCCATGGGGGCATCGTGCTGCTGTGAAGGAGTCATAGTGGGCCATGAAAAATGAGGTTGTGTTTTCGCAACACCACCGAACGAATGTGAGCTCTCAGAAGTATCAGTATGATGACCTACAAAAGGATACTGATACATCTGTGAAGGATATTCGAAAAATGTTACTGGCGTGTAATACATTCCATGACCACGCTCCATCATTTGTTGGGAATATTGTTCCGCTTCAACAGGCTCCCTTCGTTTTCCTATGCCCCGATTTTCAACACTTGACTGAAGAATGTTAAACTCTTGTGCTGGGAATTCACGCTCTGATGTTGGACCATGTGACACTGGCTCAATGATTCTCTCTTGCTTTTTTGATATAATCGCTAACTTATCCACGTAAGGCACGAGATCATCAACTGTCCATGTGTTCCTCCCTTGTGGTGACACCATATACTGTAAAGTCTCCACAACTTCACCCTGCAATTATTAGCGTCAAGAAATTAATGCTCATGCTTAAGAAAATAATTAGAAGTTAAACATTGAAAAACAAATAAATACCAATGCAGCTGTGTTTGCATTGTTTGGGTCGACAAACATCTTTGTTTTATGCCTATACCATACCATGTAGTCCGAGTTAAAACCCAGTAGGCCCTCCTATCGAGGATAAACGTCGACCCTAAACTCAGCTGAATTGTTCCACTGACTAATGATTGGGTCCAACAGGTGGAACCAATTCTCATCTTGTTTGCCTTTGAGCGTTATGCCATGGAGATTCTGCGGTTGCGAAGGAAACCCGGGAATAGGTTGTTGCAATCCAAATTGTCGTAAAACTCTATCGGGTTGGTGCCACTCAACAACATGGAAACAAATCAGTGGCACCACCGCGAACTAGGCTACACTTCCAACCACACAAATTGGAGGCAGCGCTGCCATCACAGTTGTTGTGTATGGCTCCCAGACAAACTGCATATAACAACACACTTGTCAATTTTCAGTCAAACATAACATATTAAAATTTCATTTAACCATTACATTACAATGTTCTTACCTCATGTCGTTTCATCAGATCCAATTTGCGACGGAAAACTCTAAGATCATCATTGCCAATATGCTGATTTCCACGTCGCAGCTACCTACAATAAAAATGAAATCATCATTTTCAACACGTTCCATCATTAAATATTTTTAATTCAAATCTAATTTTTTAAACGACAAACTTGTGTCCGAGTGGTTTATTTTCTATAACGGGAGGCGTCCTCTTTGGAGCTAAAGTCGTGCATCGTTCCCATGCCCACATTTGGATTAAGATGCACATACCTCCGATTGATTTAACTTTGTAATCGGTGGCGTTGCACATCTCTCTATATAAATACGCAAGCACGGCAGGTCCCCACGCATATGTGCTGCACTGTTCAAAGTCACGTAAAAATTGTAGGTATCTTAAGGAAACTCTGCTACTACTTTTGTTAACAAAGAGGACACCTCCTATGAATCGAAGGATCCACGCATGGGTAAACCTTTGTAATTGTTCAACGTTACCCTCATCAATATTTATGTGAGAAAAATGGTGAGCCAACCAACTTAATTTGACCACACTGCCTTCAAGTTCGCCTTCATGTGGTCTGACTCCTAATAATTCTTCACATAAGTCGGCCCAATCAAGATTTGTTGAACCAATTAGTGGTGCCCCGTCGTTACGAAGACCTAATAAAACTGACGCATCTTGGAGAGTAATGGTAGCCTCTCCGCATCTCAGGTGAAACGTGTGGGTTTCGGGCCTCCATCTTTCAATGAACGCACTAATTAAGGCCGCATTTATCTTTAGGTATCCCATCTTAATTATCCAATAAAACCCACATTGCCGAAGCAGAGGAACAATTTCCTCTGGTATTTGTTCTTCACCTTGATACGTCGGGATTGCTCGTCTGATGTGTAGTTTTCTGTCTGGTTCCCCATTCCAAACATGTTCTGAAACATGCTTGGGTTGCATCCACAAAACGTCACCCTCAATTGGACCAGACCTCGTTTGTATACTTGATGAGCATGACGACGAAGATGTCATTGATCCTGCAAAATAAAATATAATACAATAAAATGAATAATAAAATTTACACATACTCTCCAAATTTCAAATAAATAACAAATAATATTTTTCAAATTTCAAATTTCAAATATTTCAATAACAAAATATATTACACAATCAACGAAATTTAAATATATTCTACAAATAAATTAAATCACATCCAAACACAACTTTACATAAATAAAAAATTATTTTTTTAATTTTAATAACAAAATATATTATACAAATAACCTAATTCATATATATTCTACAAATAAATTAAATTACATACAAATATAAATTTTAATATATAACATAATTTTTATATTTGCGGCTAAAAATTAAAACAATATATATATATATACAAAATTAATAACTTAAAATACTTACGAGTAAAATAATTTAACATACAAAATTAATTATTTCAAATACGTTAAACTATTTTAATTTTAACATATTATATGAAACTCATAATAACTACAACTTACGCAATATAAAAAATTTAATTGTTATCTAATTTAAAATTTATAATTTACAGTATCTAAAACTATTCCTAATTTTTCATATAAAATATTTAAACTAAATGTAACGTAGCATATAAAAAATTTAAACTAAACCTAATCTAAAATTAATAAGTTACGGAACCTAAAACTATTTTTAATCTACTATATAAATTTTTTTAATTAAACCTAATCTACCACATAAAAATTAAAACTATTTCTAATTTATCATATTAAATATTTAAACTAAATGTAATGTACCATATAAAAAATTTAAACTAATTCTAATCTAAAATTAATAACTTATGGAACCTAAAACTATTTTTAATGTAATATATAAAAAAATTTAATCAAACCTAATCTACCATATAAAAATTTAAACTATTCTAAATTTATCATATAAAATATTTAAACTAAATGTAATGTAGCATATACAAAATTTAAACTAAACCTAATCTAAAATTAATAAGTTACAAAACGTCAAACTATTCTTAATCTACTATATAAATTTTTTTAACTAAACCTAACTTACCATATAAAAATTTAAAGTATTCCTAATCTATCATATAAAATTAATAACTTACATTTCCTAAAACTAAAACTATTCCTAATCTACCATATAAAAAATTTAAACTAATTCTAATCTACTATATAAAATTTAGAACTCTAACTAATAATATTAACAAATGAAACTAATAATATTAACAAATCAACTAAATCTAATGTATCTTATAACACAAATAATAACATACTAAAACTAAACCTGATATTATTTAAAACTAAATCTAAAAATAAATGTACTGTATAAAACTATAATTATCAAATTAAATTTAATTTATCATTTCTAACTAAAACTAACTTAAGATAAAAAAAAAACTATTAACATATATTACTAATTATCATCAGAATACAAATAAAATAAAAAAATAATTAAACAAACTTACTGAAAAAACTACAAATGAAGCAAAGCTTGCTCAAACACAAACACTAGCAACAACTCCCTTCTTCTTTCTCCTGCGTGGATGGTCTACACGAAGGCAGCAACAAAAGCTTCTTCTTTTCTGCGTTTTTTTTTCTTTCGTGTGAATGGTCTACGGGGGAGGGGGGATTTAAGCACCTCAAGCAATTGAAATTGCTGTTGGGGATGGCGATTTTTCCCAACCAACTCGCCATTGAGCCTGGCGACTCCCTGCACCCTCTGCGCGTTGCAGACTGCACCCTCGAAAATGGCCTCTGCTGCCTGCAACCCTCGGAACTCCCTTACCCTCAACTCGCCAGTTTGACTGGCGAGTCCAACCTACCTGAAAGCGCTAACACCACTGGCGAGACCAGTGCCAACTGTCACCTCGTCGCCAAACTTACCAATGGCTCCTGCGAGTTGCATGTGTTCCACGTAAAAAAGGACACCATGTAGGAATTACTTTAGAAACAGACCCATTTCGGGAATATGTTTCTAAAAGTAACCCCATGCAGGAAATTTGCCATTCGTTTATCGCAGGCGCATGGGCTGAATATCGATGAATTTGCACTACGACAAACCCATGCACACACACATGCATAGTTGGTCTTTGATATATTTTCTTATATTCAAAGCACAATAGAGTATACAAATGCATGCTAGAAAAAAAATATTCAAATGAAAGTGAATGTGAATGAGAGTGAGGAGAGTGGAGGTTTAAGATGGCATATAGTCTTGAATATTTACATATAGAGAAGTATATTTACTTTGCTATATTAGTTTTTTTTTTAAAGAATTTAAAAACATAATACTTTTTTGGGTCATTGTATTTGTTGGAAAGTCACTTCTATTGTGATCATTTCTAACCCACCTTAGTTGTGGCGGGTAGTCGTGAATAAAAGAAGAGTATGTTGAAGTCTCACATTGGTTAAACATAAATGTCGAGATAAAATAAAATATATAAGTAAGGAACAATTCTATGGTTGAATTAGATCAAATCCACATTCTAAAAGCATTATTGGTGTGAAGTATCTAAAAAACTTTTCCAAAAAATTTGATTGATCAACCCCTTTCAGAGTGTCTCACTTTTAATAAAACTCAAACTTAATATCATATTTAAGGAATTCAATTTCAATTCCACTCAAAGCAATGATATATTAATTAAAAATATTATACTTTGTGAAAATGTAATTCTTGCATATATTAAAAATTATGTTAAGTCTTATTTTTCTAGACATAAAATTTACAATGTTTATATTAAAACATTTTATATATACAACGAATTTCATTAGAATGTCTTGTGCTAATGAAAATTCTCCAATAACAAATTTGCAACACATTCATTTTCTTGCTTAAAATAATTTTTTAGTAATAAATAATGAAAAATTCATATAATTACCTTCATTTTTAACTTTATGTTACAGTACTAGCTAAGAAATTAATTTTATTATTTGTTTATAAAAATTATTACTAAGCATGTCGATCAACTGTTATAGGATTATGTTTGCATAGAATTAGTGATATCAAATTCAAGTATCAGATATACTTTATATTAAATACTTACATAACAATATGACCTCCAATAAAAAAAAAATAACCGTATTTTATACCCAAAATAAATATTTAAGAAAGTTATTATCCGATTCATTTTTAATTTTTGAAGTATTTTTAGAAATATATATAATTATGCTATCTTTAACATTTTTTTATAATTATAATATTTTTCCCGACACAATTAAAATAATTAATTTAGATAGTCCGATGATATTAAACTTCGATTATCTATACATAACTGTAGGATTCAAATTCACTTGTTCCTCTCCTGTAAAAAACTACTCTCACTAAATACGTCATCTTCTTAGGTTTTTATTCCATTCATTGATTAATATTTAGTGGGTTGTCTCTGGAGTTTTTTGTCGTCTTTCCAATTTTTCTTATTCTATTGAAAAGTGAAATATTCATGCAATTTGCATAATATTTGATTCCATATAAAATGTGGTTTGTTAGCTTTTTTTAAGATTCCTTTTTTGCATCACAAGTATTTTTCTCGATAAAACATTATTTTCGAGTCAATTATCATTATTATAAGTAGGATCTTTATGATCAATAATGGTTAATATAACTAATAATAACTTATATCTCTTAACTAATGATTTAAGATTTAAATTCTAACTTAGATATGAAACAAATCGTATTAAAAAGAAAATATTTACCTTTTATATATATATATATATATATATATATATATATATATATATATATATATATATATATTTAGGTATCCAACAAAGATTAGACACCACCTTAAGTGGAAATTACTTTATATCAAACCACCATCAACAAAAAAAAAAATTATAAGCAACAAAAATTTTCAACCGATTATTTAACAGAGTTTTGCATACTATTTAGGATTGAAATTGAAAATATCTAAATCATTCCATATCGTTTGATCCACAAGCCGAATGATATTTGATAGGCTATTTGCATGTGTATATACTAATTGTTAAGATTATTAAGAAAAAAAATAATGTAGCTTTTAACACATTAGTGTGCATTTATTAGATTCTATTATAGTGACACAAAAGATATTGAGAGAGAAATAAATTAATGCAGCTTTTAACACATTAGTGTGCATTTATTAGATTCGATTATAGTGACATAAAAGAGTAAATTAAAAAATAAATAAATTAGTCTTTTATCTTATTTTTTTGATTTAACTTTGTTATTTATCTTTCAAAAACTGAATTTAATTATTTATCTTATTTTTCTAATTTAGGCGTTTATCTTTTAAAAACCTTATTTTTGATCATTTATTTTATTTTATTTTTTAGTTTAATCTTTTGGTTCATTTAATATTAATGTCATTAATCATTTAAGAATGATTTTTTTTTGTAAAAAATGAAGTGGAGGAAAATAGTAGAAAATTAAATAAAAAAATTATTTTTAAATGATTAATGAAGTCAATTTTAAATAGATCGAATTAAATAAAAAATAAGATAAATGACTAAATTAAAAAGGAAAGATAATATAAATAACCAAATAAATATTTTAAAAAGATATAAAAACTAAACTGAAAAAAAATAAGACAAAAGAACAAATTAAACTTTTTAAAAAAGATAATGAATTGATTTAAAAATAATCAAATAAGTCATTTATCAAAAGAAATATTAATGTGTGTGGGATCAATGGTCTAAAACTAGGATCAATGTTGACATGAAGGATGCTGCTTTGCATTATGTATTGAATTTGGGACATGCTAGGTGCACCCAGCAATGTTGCTAGTGCACCCAACAATTTTTTGAATGGGAAAAATTTTCCTTAACTTAAAATTTAAAAACAAAATGCGTTGCCTTTCTTTTCTTCCCCACCTTTCTTGCTTCTTTCTTCTTTTCTTCGTTCCTTCTTCCTTCGCGCCTGAAGCTGCCATTGTTGTGTTGCTACGAAGCTTTCGTGGTGCCGTTGCTGCATTTCTGCCGTCGAGGTTAGTAACCCCTATCTCCCCTCCCCTCGTAGGTTAACTGTTTAGTTAGTTTAGGAGATGATGGCTTTAGGGTAGAAGACATGGAAATCGCCTGAAAATGGTGAAGAGCAACCGTTCCGATACTCCCGAAAGAACTTCTTCCGGTAGAACAATTTTTTCTTCCGGAAGAACCTTTTTTCGATAGCTTCTCCGGAAGAACCTTCTTCCGGTAGAACAAATTAGTTCTTCTAGAAGAACCTTCTTCCGGTAGCTTCTTCGAAAGAAGGTTCTTCCGAAAGAAGGAATTATTTTTTCCAAAATAAGTTTTGTTTTTTTATATAAATGAAGTTGTTTTTTTATATAAATTTTGTTTTATAATAATTCAAATATTTATGCTTTCATGGTGGTAAGTAAAAAAATTAATTAAATATTATATATTAGGTTAAATTTTTGTTTTTTTGTATTTGCATAAAAAATTTGGTATTAGGGTTAGGACCTAGTTGAGTGTAAGATATATGTTTAGTGGTTGAGTGTGTAGGGTTTAGTTTAGGGTAGTCAACAATGCTTAGGGTAGTGTGATTAGGGTTTATAAAGTAAGGCTGAAGATTTATGTAAATATATGTAGGTTTTTAATTATATGAATAGTTTATTTGACCCAAAAAAATATGTGTTCTTCATGATTTGCAGATCATGATTAGAACACGAGGTTTTGGTCATGCTTTAGCTAGGGTTATAGGCAGAGTTAGACAGGATGAGGATGATGCAGTCGATATTCCCTAGAGGCGTAGGCCTACTGCATCTGTCCATAGGTGACGAGTACATATTACGGTTGATGAGGGTGTTCCGCAAGTGACTGAGGATGTTCCTCATATGGCGGAGGATGTTCCTCAGGTGATTGAGAATGTCCCTCATATGGCTGACGATGTTGCTCAGATGAGTGAAGATGCGCTTCAGATGATTGCGGACGTAGATGCGACTATTGCAAAGGACTTAGATCATGATGGTGTTGAGGGGTCACATGCTGATGAGGGATTCCCTAGTGGGCCCCGTGACCCATGAGTTCTGACTTCATTTGCGGAGCATGTCGCACAGGCCATTTGGACTGGACAAGTATTATAATTTCTTACTTTTTTCTTCTTGATTTGTTTGTCATTAATTTTTTTTAATATTTGTGTATTTCGAATGATTTGTACTTCAATTCAGGAGTGTCCTGAGTTGAAGTTGGTATCGCACGAGAGGAAGGTGGCGTTAATTGGGAGGCCAGTGCCTGCGATTGAAGGGTTGGTTGTCGCCACATGATTAAGTCCATTGATCGAGTGTTCAGTTGTAATCGACGATCCTGGACTTATATCCGCATTTGTGGAGAGGTGGCACAGGGAGACCAGCACCTTCCACCTTCCAATAGAGAGTTGATGATCACACTAGATGATGTGTCGTCACTCTTCCATCTCCCTATCAGTGGCACCTTCCACAGCTTCGAGGCTCTTTCCGTGGACGAGGCGGTATTTTTGTTGATGGAGTTGCTTGAGGTGTCCGGTGAGGAGGCTAGAGCCGAGACAGTACGAGGGCGCGGGGCATATGTATGCCTCTCATGGGTTCGGGAGATCTATGAGATGAGATGCCAGGCATGACGATGGATTGTAGCAACTCGTGCTTATCTCCTGCACCTAGTCGGTTGCACTCTTTTTTCTAACAAGAGTGCAACAACTATTCATGTGGTGCATCTAGAGGCTTTTCGCGACCTGGGTCAGAGTGGGGGCTATGCCTGGAGAGCTGCGGCCCTGGTTCATATGTATGACCAGTTAGATGAAGCTTCTAGGACCACAACATGGTAGATTGGGGGGTACTTTACTTTATTACAGGTAAATTTTGTGTTCGTAATGTTACATTGGATTATGATGTAAACATGTTTTTATGTTATGTTAACCTAATTTTTTTTTTGTAGTGTTGGATCTATGAGCATTTTCCGAGTGTGCATCAGTACGTCATCGATGATGCGTATGAGGAGACGTCCCCTCGTTCCTCCTGGTGGCTGACGATGAAGGCTCATACAAAGGGAATTACAGGAGCGTCGTACCAGGCACGTTGTGATGCTTTGACGGTCACAGACATGTGCTGGTTGCCTCACAGTGACCATCGAGGGGTTAGGGGGTTTGAGCTGATTTCATCGTTCTAGGGTCAGCTCAGATGGGGTCCTATGGTGGTCACAGTTCGACCAGAGAGGGTGCTTTGCCAGTTTGGATACATTCAAAGCATCCCTCCGCCGTCTGTTAGCGCTTCATTGTCATATGATGATATAGATTACAGGTGGATGCATTTCTCGGACAATGTAGTAGCTGTGGGTGACCTTTGTGTAGTGCCTGGGCAGGTATCGGCGGATTACATGGAGTGGTTTTCTCAGATATCTCACTCATTCATGATACCGACCCAGGCAGGTGAACAGCCCAGACATGCACCTGCCCCAGACCATGAGGACTACATGCAGCCGGACATCCCACAGTTCCAGTGGCATTTGACCCCGCTCGACATGCAGTGGTAAGATTGTTTGCGCGTTTAATACAACAACAACAACAACAACGCCTTATCCCACTAGGTGGGGCCGGCTACATGGATCAACTTCCGCCATAATGTTCTATCAAGTACCATACTTCTATCCAAACCATTGAGTTCGAGATCCTTTTTGATAACCTCTCTTATAGTCTTTTTGGGTCTTCCTCTGCCTCGAATTGTTTGTCTTCTCTCCATCTGGTCTACTCTCCTTACTACAGAGTCTACCGGTCTTCTCTCTACATGCCCAAACCACCTAAGTCTATTTTCCACCATCTTCTCTACAATCGGCGCTACTCCAACCCTCTCTCTAATAGCTTCGTTTCTAATTTTATCCTATCGAGTCTTACCACACATCCACCGCAGCATCCTCATCTCCGCTACACCTACTTTATTCTCATGTTGGCTCTTGACCGCCCAGCATTCTGTTCCGTACAAAATCGCCGGTCTTACCGCAGTCCGATAAAACTTTCCCTTTAGCTTGATCGGTACCTTTGCATCACATAACACCCCCGATGCTTTTCTCCATTTCATCCATCCCGCTTGAATGCGATGATTCACATCCCCTTCAATTTCCCCATCATCCTGTATTACAGACCCAAGATATTTAAACCGTGTGACTTGAGGGATAATATGGTCTCCTATTTTCACCTCTGAGTTAGAAACCCTCCTTCTTTTGTTGAACTTACATTCCATATACTCCGATTTGCTTCTGCTTAGGCGAAAGCCATGTGTTTCTAGAGCTCGTCTCCAAGTTTCCAACCTCTCATTCAACTCCTCCCTCGACTCTCCAAGGAGGACTATGTCATCTGCAAAAAGCATGCATCTCGGCGCTATCTCTTGGATTTGTTCCGTGAGGACATCCAGAATTAAGGTAAAAAGGTAGGGGCTAAGGGTTGACCCTTGATGTAAACCAATTGTGATGGGAAAATCGTCTGACTCTCCACCCTGTGTCCTAACACTAGTCGATACCCTATCATACATATCTTGGATAGCTCGAATATATGCAACCCTAACCCCTTTCTTCTCTAGAGCTTTCCACAAAATCTCTCTAGGCACTCTATCATACGCTTTCTCCAAGTCAATAAAAATCAAGTGCAAGTCTTGTTGGGCCATGCGATATTGCTCCATCACCCGCCGTAATAAATAAATCGCTTCCATGGTCGACCTTCCCGGCATGAAACCAAATTGATTCTCAGTAACTTGAGTCTCCTTTCTTAATCTCCGTTCGATCACTCTTTCCCATAATTTCATGGTATGACTCATGAGCTTGATTCCCCTATAATTTGCACAATTTTGTATATCCCCTTTGTTCTTATAGATTGGCACTAACGTGCTTCTCCTCCATTCCTCCGGCATGCGTTTTGACCTCATAATTTCGTTAAAGAGTTCGGTGAGCCACTCAAGACCTCTATCTCCAAGAGTTTTCCACACTTCAATAGGTATGTTGTCTGGCCCCACCGCCTTACCATTACTCAATCTTTTCAACGCTTCCTTTACTTCCTGTTTCTGAATCCGACGATAGTACTTATAGTTCCGGTCCTCTTCTCTTGTGTCTAGACTGCTAGAGTCATATCCATATCCATCATTAAATAAGTTGTGGAAATACGCCTTCCACCTTTCCTTGATATCTTTTTCATGCACTAAGACTTTGCCTTCTTCATCCTTAACACACTTTACTTGATCCAAATCTCTAGTCTTCCTCTCTCTACCCTTAGCAAGCCTATATATAGATCTTTCTCCGTCCCTGGTTCCTAGAGCTTGGTATAGTCCATCAAAAGCTTGGGCTCTTGCCTCACTCACCGCCTTTTTGGTTTCATTTCTAGCTATCTTATACTTATCCCAAGTTTCAGAATTTCTACACCTAGACCACTCCTTGAAACACTCCTTTTTTACTCTAACTTTGCTCTGAACATTTTCATTCCACCACCACGATTCTTTACCCCTAGGTCCAAAACCTCTAGATTCACCCAACATCTCTTTAGCCACTTTAATAATCTCTTGGGACATCTTGTTCCACATATCATTTGCACTTCCTTGTGATTGTCCACACCAACCCTCCCATATCTTTTGTTGGAAGATTCCTTGTTTCTCACCCTTCAAGTGCCACCATTTGATCCTTGGTGCTACCATAGGACTTCTTCTCTTTGCCCTATCTCTAATTCTTACATCCATAACCAACACTCTATGTTGGGTAGTCAAGCTCTCTCCCGGGATAACTTTACAGTTCAAGCAATACTTCCTATCAGACTTCCTGATAAGGAAGAAATCTATCTGAGAACATGTCCCTCCACTTTTGTAAGTGATAAGATGTTCCTCTCTTTTCTTAAACCATGTATTGGCTATAGAAAGATCCAAAGCCTCCGAAAACTCCAAGATGGATTTACCCTCCCCATTCATCTCCCCTAGGCCAAAACCCCCATGCACCCCCTCAAAACCTCTAGCCACGCTACCTACATGTCCATTGAGATCCCCTCCTAGGAAAACTTTCTCTCCTTGGGGTATATCCTGCAGTACCCCTTCTAGATCCTCCCAAAATTTTACCTTAACGTGTTCTGCTAACCCAACCTGAGGTGCGTACCCACTGATAACATTAAAGGTGTCCTGTCCCACTACCAATTTTAAGACTATGATACGATCTCCTACCCTTCTTACATCCACGACATCCTTCTTCCACTCCTTGTCCACAATAATCCCTACCCCATTTCTTGATCTGATTTTTCCCGTATACCACAACTTAAATCCCGAGTTGTCTAATTCTTTCGCTTTTTCACCTGTCCACTTAGTTTCTTGTAGGCACATAAAATTGATCTTCCTCCTCACCATAACATCCACTATTTCCATAGATTTTCCAGTAAGTGTGCCTATATTCCATGTACCAAAGCGAATCCTCCTGTCATGAACTAGCTTCTTTACCCACACCCGTTCACGAAAATGTGGGAACCCTTGCTTACTTTTCACTACATCCGGGCGGCGATGCAGCGGCCCTTGCTCTTTTGACACTGTACTCGAGCCATACAGCGCGTTGCTTCCGGGCAACGACCTAGCATTCACATTATTACGTAATTGATCCATGTCATAGAGATTCGACAAAGTTTAACGTTGGCTATCGAAAGCCTAACACAACCCTCTCCTTTTATCCGGGCTTGGGACCGGCTAAGAATAGCAAAGCTACCCTAGGCAGGATTATTGTTTGCGCGTTTAATGTTTGATGAATTTTTATTTATTTTAAATTTTGTAATAAATGTTTTTTATGATTGTCACTGGATGATTACGAAGGCTATGAGGCGATCGCAGAAAGGTTGGAGTGTGTGCTCAACCTTAGGATGGTCACTGCAGGGACAGAGTTACATGATATCATGCAAGATTGCCTGAGGATCGTCAGGGGGGTGCCAGCGCAGATGGAAGTATTAGGGCTCGACAAAGACAGCGCACAGAGCATTGATGATGTTTTTTTATGTTTTGTAGTTGACATCATTTTTTGTATTTGTTACACTTTTTTGTTTAATATAGTTTACTTTACTTTTTGTGCACTCTATATGACACACCGATTCCGATTTCGATTAACTGACATTCCGATTCCGATTCCGAAAATGATGACTTTCCTTCATAAGAATGAGATTAAAATTATAAATTTTTAAAAATAAGATAGCTAAATGTTTATGTTTTAACGTAAGTTAGCTATTTTTTTTTTAAATAGGATTTGGAGCCTTCACACATGTTCAAGTACTCATGTTCGGGGTTTTTTTTAAATTATGCGCGAGTCGCCTAAGACATTCGAGGGGCGCTATTTATCATGTTTGGACATCAAAGAAGCCAAAAAAAATAATATCGTCAGCTGGTTCCACCGAATAACACCTCAAAAAACATACGCAAAATTTAAAAAAAAAAATAGGATTTGGAGCCTTCAAACACGTTCAAGTACCCATGTTCGGGATTTTTTAAAATTATGCGTGAGTCGCCTAAGACATTCGAGGGGCGCTATTTCTCATGCTTGGACATCAAAGAAGCCAAAAAAAATAATATCGTCAGCCGGTTCCACCGAATAACACCTCAAAAAACAAGCACGAAATTAAAAAAAAAAGGATCTGGAGCCTTCAAACATGTTCAAGTACCCATGTTCGGGGGTTTTTCAAAATTATGCGCGAGTCGCCTAAGACATTCAAGGGGCGATATTTCTCATGTTTGGACGTCAAAGAAGCCAAAAAAAATAATATCGTAAGCAGGTTCCATCGAATAACACCTCAAAAAACAAGCACGGAATTTAAAAAAAAAAAGGATTTGGAGCCTTCAAACATGTTCAAGTACCCATGTTCGGGGGTTTTTTAAAATTATGCGCGAGTCACCTAAGACATTTGAGGGGTGCTATTTCTCATGTTTGGACATCAAAGAAGCCAAAAGCAATAATATCGTCAGTCGTTTCCACCGAATAACACCTCAGAAAACAAGCACGAAATTAAAAAAAAAATAGGATTTGGAGCCTTCAAACATGTTCAAGTACCCATGTTCGAGGGTTTTTTAAAATTATGCGCGAGTCGCCTAAGACATTCAAGGGGCGCTATTTCTCATGTTTGGATGTCAAAGAAGCCAAAAATAATAATATCATCAACCGATTCCACCGAATAACACCTCAAAAAACAAGCACGAAATTAAAAAAAAAAAAAAACAGGATTTCCACCCTTCAAAGTATACCTAAGGTCTGAAGGTGGAACATTAAAATAAATTAAATTTGGACCATTCAAACAACACATTCAATTTTATTATGGAATTCAAACATGTTGTAAACAAACAGATAAAAGTTACATTAAAAACAAAAAAAGAAATGTTGCATTCAGTCGTTTAGCGATGTGGCATCCACATCGTCTTCGAATTTCATACCATGTTTAGTAAAAACAGCTAAAATTTTTATTGGCCCATATTTTTTCAAGTAGTTAGACTGTACTAACACCTTCAGCACTTCATCGTTGGTTTTCAGCTCATTAATTTCATATTTTATAACTTTATCTGAATACTCAAAATGTCCTGGTTGTCGAAAAAACAATCGTCTTACCGCTTGTGTTTCGTGAATTCCATGAGGGGGAATCCCTTTAGGTGCAACTTGCTTTATCAAATCCTTCAGTTCATCGAGGATACATCCTAAAGGAATTTCAAATTTCTTTGGATTTTTTCATGTGAACGCGCATCCTACAAATTTGTTCTGGGGTGGCATGTTCCATCTCCCATTATAATACAAGAGCACGTCATGAGTAGGGGTCCTAGTGCGTTCAAGTAAGTTTATTACTTCATCTGGTGTTCTTCCAACGGTGCATAATAATTCAATCGGACCAACACACGAAAATTGATCATTACACATTAACATTGTGTTGATATCATCATCATTTATCAATTGCATACATTGAAAGCGAATTCGGTTACCTGTATGGGTGAATGGCTGGTGATAGTGAATTTCATCCAAAAATTGTTTGTCGGTTAGCTGAAGGGTATTGTGTATTCTGGTTTTTAGGCTTGCAAAATCACAACTTTTTGGTACTCAAATGGGTACCGGAGTGAAAGTTTGGAAGTAAACCCCATTATCATTGTGAATAATCGATCCATTTGGAAAAATGAAACCCAACCTTGAGTTGACAATTGTCTGACTGCTAGTTTCTCCTAAAAATGTCATACTTTGTGTATCAATTGGGAGAGTACGTGAAAGCAAGATAATGTGTGATTTATTAGCGTTTGCCATGTCTCATATATATACATGGTTCTCATCGATAGATTGCTTCACTTTTTTTTACAAAAGAACACACATGAACATGTTTCGTGTTTATGTTTCCTACTAAGTCAATGTCATGTCACGCTCAAAATTTAATACGCATGCATATCATTATGTGTTGTCAATTATGACAACAATGTATCATACATGCGTAATTGATTTTGGTTGCACCAACTAATTTTTTTCTTAACGTAACGAGTACTTAATAATTATCCTTTAATGGCTTACAACAAATTATATTGCATAATGAATACAATTAGATAAACAATGCATGTTCAGTCTTCATTTAGGTCGACATAGTCTCTTTTGAATGACATGAAGCTTGTGTACTGTTGCATTCTACTAATATATGGAGTTGGCCACTGCTTTGCCTAAGAATAATAATTGGTTGACCACAACAACGCTAGAGGCGGTAAAGGACAACGGTCTTTCAAATAAACCTGTTGTGTGTGAACAAACATTATTAACTCAAATGAACCAGGGAAGTGATTACATAATTCTTAGACTAACTACCTTCAATGTACCTGAACAAAATGATTTCCAAACACGTGACCGACACATATCATGCGGTGCACAGAAGAATCAGGTGGTGGTTGACTTCTAAGAGGAAAAAATGTCATGCTTTGTTTTCGGGACAACGACACAAGGATTACGTTATACCGTGATGCAATGACATATCCCATCTCCGTTATATCCATCCACTTGTCCACACTAACCTGAATCAAGAAAACATACACATCTAAGTTATTTAAAGTTTGTTCTTAAAAAAAAAAACCTAAAAACATGCCTTGGAAAACCCATCAACAAGTAGGGACAGCCTTAATTATTCAAATCTCTCTGTGCCACCCATCAACAAGTTCTTTAATCAATTCGTTGCGCACCAACGACCAAGAATCTTCCCCCATACCTAATAAAGTGACAATGGACCGATATCCACAGTTACCGTCCACTTTCACATCCACAACGTTGTGAATGAAATCTTGTATAAATGGCGCAAATTAATCCAACATCGGGATGATCCTTGTTGGCTTCGGCGGTTCAGAAGATGATGCAGTACGTTTCACTGAAGAGTTGCTGCTTTGAATAGAATGAAAAGCATCAACATACTCCCAGTAAGATGGATCACGCTTTGTGGATCTTTGACTTCTTTTCATCGATTTCTTCGGTGCACCTTCAGTGTTGACCTTTGACGGAGGAGAGCACATAGAGTTATGATCAGGGTATGCAATATCTCTTGAGAATTAGTTTGCCACACACATCAAGTTCCTCAAATCTTTTAGATATGGTCTCAATCTCTTTCTTGATGCTGACTTCGGCCTCACATAACCCTTGGTCTAAAAAGCAAAGTCTCCTCCAAAACATATGGACTGAATCCATTGGGATGCTGCCAGCAGTATACCTAGAAAGCTCACATGCACAAGGAAGACCGAGCGTGCTTCTCATCACACAACCACAAGAAGAGGGATCGTTGTCGAGATAACGTAGACGCTCAACCTCAGCAGCAATCTCATTTAAAGTGTTCCTTGAAACCATTCCAACAAGCCTCTTGTATAAGATTTTTTTAAATACATGTCCAACCACATGCGTACTGGTTTCAAAGGATGCTTTAATTTCAACGTGTTACAACATGATCATGTTGTTCATGGCATCCCAAACACTACACAGGTCTCCAAGGCTATTTTATAATACTTTTTTTAGAGCCCAATGAGTTGATTCAACCTTACATTTAAAATACACAACAAACATGAAAAATATACAACAATTAAATACCATTTATTAATAATCCTTACTAGAAAAAAAATAAGATTTTAATACTTGTTTGTTGTTGTGTTGTCTAGGTGTATGACCTTATTCGTCCAGGCTGTAATAAATTTTTCCTTGTGGGGGATAATTCATGTGTCGTTAACATAGTCAACGAACATTGGCCAAGGTGAACAAGCAATTTGAAACTTCTGAAGGGACTCAGCGAATTGTTGTTCGGACGGACAATCAACCAAAGTACCCCAGTTATCCATCACATAGTCCCAGGCATTTTTTTGATCGATTAAAGATTTGCACTTCGCCTTGACATTCTTATCGATGTGAAACCTGCACAACAAGTTTGTACACTCCGGGAACACAGTTTTCACTGCATTCATCAGTGATAGGTCTCTATCAGTGACAATAACAACAGGGAGACGATCGTTTCTTAAAAATAGACCTCGAAACCGTTCCAAAGCCCATACAATATTATTAACACGCTCACCCTCCAGATATGCAAACCCAGCAGAGAAAGTCATCCTCGTTGGTGTCACCCCAACAAAGTCAAGTAGTGGGAGTCTGTACTTGTTTGTTTTGTAGGTATTACCTATAAAAAACACCAGATGACATGCATTGCATAACTTTATTGCATCTAGGTGACACCAAAACAGATCACGCACCATAACTTCATCGTTCAATCTATGCCAATAAATGTATTGATCACGTTTGAGAAGCTTCATCAGATGTTGCATTTCGGTATCATCTCCTCTTATTGAAGAACAATATGCACTTCTTGCATTGTAAATTTGCTTGATCGTGGTGCAACTATTGGCATTGTGCTCCTTCAACGTTAGCAAGATGCTTTTTTGGTTTCACCATCAACTTTGTCATATCAGCAATAATTTTCTTTTCATCCTTAGTCAATCGCCCAGCGTATGGATGTCCAACTAAGGACTTGGCCAATTCATAATTGTGAATCCCACAGATCAACTTCACCATCTAACCTTCCCCTCCATGCACTGGTTTCCCACGAAGCCTAAAGGGACAATCACATTTCCTACTCCCAGTGTCTCTTCTAACGAATTATTTATTCCTACACTTGTACATATCACTCCTTTCACACCCATTTAACACAAATGAACTTCTTCCTCTGCTACCAGTATCTGTGTCAGACCTCATAATCACTGCAACAAATCCGTTTTCATTGGCAACTGTTCGAGCCCACTGCAAAACATTATCTCGAGTACCAAGGACCTACAACGCAACTCCGACATATTAATTTTTATACGAAACATACGTTCAACCAAATGACTCAAACTAATGAACATGATTACCTGACAGGTATTAAAAGCATTCGAACAATCAACATGTGGTTCATTCACACCACATTCTTCTTCATTATCATAATCCATATGAACTTCTTGTGACATCGTATAGTCATACGTTCATTGATCTTCGTTCATCTTAACGACATATTATTAAATTATGCATCACACACAAGTAATACAAAAGTTAAAACTAAATTAAAACTAAATTATTTACTTAAACTAAAGTTAACACTATAACTAACAACTAATAAAACATTTTACTACTACAACAAAATACAATTATTTTATCTAAATCATTTAATAATATACCTAAATTATTATACCTAATTAAACCAATTATCCACAATTTAAAAAATATCAAATACAAATATTATAAATTATAATATTCATATATATTAATTTTTTTCACAAATTTAAAAACACAATTCCAAAAAAAGTACAAAATACAGTTTCCGGAAGAACTTCTTCCAGAAGAAGCAGTGTGCACTACTGGAAGAAGTTCCCGGAAGAAGTTCTTCCGGAAGCTGACACACCTTATTATGGAAGAACTTCTTCCGGAATAAGTAGCATTAACTTCCGGAAGAAGTTTCCGGAAGAAGTTTTTACTGAATAACCTTCCTCTACATTTTACTGCTTCTGCAACATATGAACACAAAAAAAAAACCATAAAATGCGTACCTCCGAGGAAATAAGAAGAGCAACTACGATAGAAACCACCAATATTTAACATTCACCGAACAGCTACTTCCAACAAACTTGCAAAAACCACCAAAGCTTGCAAAAACCACCCTGTACATAGGACGAAAATGAAAGTGAAACACAAAGGAAGCGTAAAACCGGAAGCAGGCGTAGTAAATTTTTAAAAAAACAAGGCAGGGACAAAATTGTCATTAAATATGCATTAAATATTTTTTTTAATTCGGATTATTATTATAAAATTTAATGCATATTTAATTCACGTTGTTATAAAATAAATAATATTTATTTAATATATATTAAATTTTGTAATACAAATAAAATGTTGTCATAGTAAATATTCTTTATTTTAAAAAAAAATATATGAATTACATAATTTGTATGATTTAAATTAAATTCAATTGTCATAAAATTTATTATTTAAATTTACATGCGTATTAAAAATATTGGGTTAGAGCATTGTGATAATAACCCCAAAATCTTGGGTTCGAGTCTTGGCCCATTAATTTTTTTAAAAATATTTTCCAATAAAAACATTCTTTTAGAATAAGAAGTTTTTCTTCCAGAAGAGTTTTATTGCGAATGAACAAATTGGCACAAGGACAATTTTATCCATTCAAAAAATTGCTAAATGCACCTAAAATGTCCCATTGAATTTTTTGGGATGCAATAGAGCGCAACAAGAAAATAACAGTGAGCATGTTGGAAGTTTTAGCCTGACATGAATCCAAGATAAAATAATACCTCGTACATTCTTGCATACCTTTAAAGTTGTTTTTTTTTTTTTATGTATATAATTGTTTTTATGTATAAAGTTGTTTTTTTCTAAACTAAGATAGAAATATAATGCGAGAAATTTTTTTTTATTCAAATAAAATAGTTGTAAGGTTTTCTATTTTATCTCTTTTTCCTTTCCACCTATAATAATTGTGAGAGTGCAGGAAGTTTTAGCTTGACATCAGTCCAAGATAAAATAATACTCCGTACATTCCTCGATACCTTTAAAGTTGTTTTTTGTTGAAACTAAGATATAAATATAATGCAAGATTTTTTTTATTCGAATAAAATAGTTATAGGGTTTTCTATTTTATCTCTTTTTCATTTCCACCTATAATAAATGAATGTGTAAATTATTAAAGATGATGAGACAAGTAAGAATATAATTAAAAAGAATAATTAATGTGATCTTAAAATTTATAAATTATAATTAAATAAAAATAAAAATTTGCAAAAAAATTACTTATTAAAAAATAACAAAAGTAGTACTATCTCTTTTTATATAAGATTTTTTAAACTAAGGTTATATTTGATAAAAGTAACCAACAGTTTATAAACTATAAACTAGGAACTCAACAACTAGAAGCTAGTTAAAAACATCATGCATGGACGTAGCAAGATATATTTAATAGTTCTAATATTTGAATTTTATTTTTAATAATTTATCATCTTAAAAAATAAGATAATAATTTTAAAATTTTATACTATAAAAATGATAAAATTAAGTTTTTCATATTTTTAGAAAAGTAATATTAAATTAAATAAACTTTATTAAAATTATATTGTTTAAAATCATTTTTAAACATTTAAATACTTTATTGATAATATTATTTTAAAACCAGAAATAAAAAATTATTTATTCTGCTAGATAGTGAAAAAAAAAAGATAAGAAGATTTTAAAATTAAACAAAAGGATAAAATAAAATTTCAAATATAATAATAAGAACAAAATAGAAAAATAAAAAAAACTAATAATTTATAAATTAACTTATTTTTCATAAATTACTCAAAGTAGTTTATGAAAAATAAGCTTGGGTATCAAACAAACTTATTTTGATCAAAAAGTTTATAGGTTAGTCATAGGAAAATATATACACACGTGTGCATGTTTTCCGTTCCTTAAGTTTGAAATAAGACATTTTATATAATGAATTTAGCTTAGTTGATAACATATGATAAATTTTGTGGGATAGGATTGGATTGAAGATTGGTCTCATAGCTAGGGCAAAGAACTGAAACTTTTAAGAATACCTAAAAATTTCAACAAGGAAGCCGAACACCTTGACAATAATAGTTAAAAAAATAAGTAATTTTTGGACCTCTAAATTTATAATTATTTTTTAATCTTTCTAATTTGAATAAACTTTATTTGAATCCCTCTATTAAACAATCATTAAAGATTTTGCTTGCATAATAATAAATTACAAGTCGTTTGCATGACAATTTACTTTGATTTTACATTTTTATCATAAAAAATATTTTAATCGAGGACATTCGGGTAGAAAAATTAAAATAAATATTTTTTAAATTAGAGAATTTAAGGATGACTAAAAAAAATTTATCTTAAATTTTAATAACTAAAAATATATTTAAATCTAAAATAAATATATTGAATGAAAGTGTTTTTAGTTGACATTACTCAACAGAAATATTTTTTAAAATATTTTTTTAATCTTTTATCTACTTTGATCTATTGTTTTAAAATATCTTTAGTTTTATCTAGAATTTTAATATTTTTTAAAAATTATCAATAATTAAAAAATATCATATCAAAGTATAAAACATTTATCATAAACCTAAAATATAGTTTATATGTTTTAAAACATTTATCCATAATAAATTTTAATTTATGCAATTTTTAAAATGCTACTAGTTTTTTTCTAAAGTAAATTGATATATATTCTCCCAATTATAATTAGTAGTCAATTTCCCATGAATTTGATGCCACAATAGGGTCAAAAAATTGTAACAGAACCAACTTTTTTTCTCGCACATGTGCAATATATATATATATATATATATATATATATATATATATATATATATATATATATATATATATATATATATATATATATATTATCTCCCAAAGTGCAGTTTCAGTTGAGTGTGCCGAGAGAAACGCGAACACACAGATTCAGTCACCTACCGTCCTACCCTTTTCTCTCTCGCCGCCTCTTCTTCTCCCTCGCGCATACTCAACAGAAGCCCAAAAAAGGGGTCTTTAGAAGGTTCTGATTGATGGGCAGGAGAGGGGTCAAGCTATTCGATGAAGAAAAGAACGGTCTTTTTTCAATTTCCAATTTTGGGTCTCAATGGGGTGGTGGTGGTGTTCACGACCCTGTGAATTTGGCTGTGATGGCAAGCATTAGTCGAATGGGAATGGGGTTTGGTGTTCAACAACCAAACCCTTCTTCTTCTGATGATAATAATTCCCAGCACAACGGTGGCATGAGCATGAGTATGAGGATTCCGTGCACCGAGTTGTACGTTCGGTACGTGCAATCCGAGGGGAAGGTGAAGATTCTGGGGGTTCCTGAGGAGGAAGAGGTGGTGGAGGGGGTGAAAAAGAAGAAAAAGGGTGGTGCCTTTAAAGGGTTGAGGATTAAGGTGAAGAACCCTTCTCTTAGGAGGTTGGTTAGCGGTGCCTTTGCTGGGGCGGTTTCACGGACCACTGTGGCGCCCTTGGAGACGATAAGGACTCATTTGATGGTGGGGGGTAGTGGCAATTCCACTGGGGAGGTGTTCAGGAATATCATGAAGACTGATGGGTGGAAGGGCTTGTTTAGGGGTAATTTCGTTAATGTGATTCGGGTTGCTCCTGGCAAGGCCATTGAGGTAATTATATATATATATATATATATATATATATATATATATATATATATATATATATATATATATATATATATATATATTGTTTTGTGTACATCATTTTGTAAATGTGTGCACATCATTTTGTATGGTTGTTTAGGGGTAATTTCGTTGATGTGATTTGGGTTGCACCTAGCAAGGCCATTGAGGTAATTATATAGGCTTAAATATGTTTTCACTGCCTCAAATATGGGAGTTTGTCTTTTTTAGTTCCTCGGAATTAAAAGTTGCATTTTGTAGTCTTTTGAATTTCAGTACATCAAAAGCCGCCACAAATTGTACATCCAAATTGCCAAAAATTGGTCAGACCCCAAATTTGAGGAACCAAAAACATATTTAAGCTTAATTACATGCGTGTACATCATTTTGTGTGTGTACATCACTTTGAATGGTTATGCTTTACAATTTTATGCTTTTTCTTGGTGAATGGTTTTTTGTTTGGTTGATTTGATTGCCTGTGTATTTGTTGTTTGGACTTAAAGTTTTTTGGTTGTTTGTTTTATTCTATTGGATTCTTTGTTGGTTTGTGCATTTTATATGTCCAGGGAATTTGCTACCATTGGCAGGACTGGTTTTTAGGAGGACCATTTATACATTGAGATATTCTTGAGTCCAGATTTAATCACCTAGGCTGATCTTGTTTCTACTACAATGGAAGTATCTTGTTTGGTCTCTAATTAGCTGTATTGCTGACAAAATTTGTTCTGTTACATTTGCCAAAGTGTTTTTTAAATTCTGTAGCAGTTTTTTGTGTTTAATTTTGTTTTCTTTATGTTGATCAAGAACTTTCATGTGGTTACTCCTGTTTAGCATTTTAGGTGGTCAACTGGTAGGTGTTAAATAAAAAACGATCCTTCAGTTTAGGTCTATGTGCAACTTGCCTCTAATGTTAAGTCCTAATTTGACAAGACAAATTGCAATCGAATGAACTTCATTTCTCTTCTCTCTGAAGTGGCTTGTTTTCTAGGTTGATGTCTTTTCATTAGGTTACCTTTCCCAATGTTGCTTGTTGTGGGCATGGTTTTTGGTAATTGTTACTGTTGTCTTGTGGAAATTTTGACTTTAAGGCAAGTCAATTGCACCTAAGCTAACCTTATGTGATGAACTTCCTTAATTGTATTTAGTGATATAATATTAAACCACATATATGATATCTTGTAGCCCTTTTATTCACAATGAAGTTGTTTTCAGACAAGATAAGCATAAAATCTCTCAAAACTTATAACTTCAAAGCAATAAATAATTGTACTTGTTTGCCTTGCTGATCCCTTTTTATGCAAAGAGGATACAATCATGGATGCAATTTTATTTTCAACAATAGAAATAAGCTGCCTTTTGTTCTTATTAATGTTTTGCTGGAAATTCATACTTCAATTTTTATGCATCTGAATACATTTCACTTGTTTCTGCAGCTATTTGCTTATGATACTGTTAACAAGAACCTCTCGCCAAAGCCAGGGGAGCAGCCCAAACTCCCTATTCCAGCATCATTGATAGCAGGTGCTTGTGCTGGAGTTAGTTCAACTATATGCACTTATCCTCTAGAGTTACTAAAGACTCGACTAACTATCCAGGTGTGTTCATATAAAACCAAAGCTTATGTTTCCTTCATGAGTTTATTGTCAATATAGAAGTTTTTACATTAATCAATCAGAAATCATGTTAGGTATGACTTTTAAAGAGTTATTGTAAAAGTCAACAAACATACTATGCATGGTGATTTCTGATTAGTTGACAAAGTAAAAGCAAAATTTAAGTTGAATTAGTAATTTTGCAGAGGGGTGTTTATGATGGTCTTGTAGATGCATTCCTGAAAATAGTTAGAGAGGAAGGTGCAGGAGAACTTTACAGAGGCCTTACTCCGAGTCTGATTGGAGTAATTCCATATTCTGCCACCAATTACTTTGCCTATGACACCTTGAGGAAAGCATACAGAAAAATTTTCAAGAAAGAGAAGATTGGCAACATTGAAACCCTTTTGATAGGATCAGCAGCTGGTGCTATTTCAAGTAGTGCTACCTTTCCGCTCGAAGTGGCTCGCAAACACATGCAAGTGGGAGCCCTTAGTGGAAGACAAGTATACAAAAATGTGATTCATGCCCTTGCAAGCATTCTTGAACAAGAAGGAATCCAAGGATTGTATAAAGGGTTGGGACCTAGCTGCATGAAGTTGGTGCCAGCTGCAGGAATTTCTTTCATGTGCTATGAAGCATGCAAGAGGATACTAGTAGAGGACGACGATGATGAGGAGTGATGATGGGGAGTAGGATGAGCTAGAATAGTATTGGAGCTAAGAGGAAGAACTGCAATACTGCATTCTTCATTTTTGCATATTTGGTTAAGTTATTTTGGATTTTTCTTTTTACTACTGAAATTTTTTTATCCCATAGGAACTTTTGATAAGTAATTGGAAATGGAATAATGTTTTTTTTCTTCTTAATCTCTGCCTATTGGCACTTATGTAGTTATGTTCCGTGGCTTTCTCGTGGCTTAACTGCTGTCCATTCTAGGTGAAAACAGATCATTGTATATAAACGTGTTTATCTATTCAAAAGATTTTTCAAGTTCTGGTGCAGCCCTCTTTTAATCATAATATAAAATTTAAGGCTTAATTGCAATTTTAATCTCAGATATTATAAATATGAAAAGAAGTCAAAAGTTGAAAAATTATTTGAAGAGTTAGTTATATTTGAGTTGAAAATTGTTAAGTTAATTATCATGAGGAGTATTTTTTGAGTAAATTCAAAATATCACATACTTTTGGCATGTCCATATTCAGTCTTTGTGGAGTTTATGTTTGGATTGGTGGGGGTATATGCACAATTGCATTTGACAATCAAAGAACATTTTCTGCAGTCAGGGGTTTGGTTATAAGTAATAGAAAAGGAAAACAGATTTTTATTTGGCAGATAATAAGGTATGTGGTGTGTTGGCTCTTATGGAAGAGCAGATATCAACTTATTTTTTCTGCAAAGAAGAGACGTGTTAGAAAGGGTCAACCTTCTTTCTTGGAAATGGATATCAAGCAAATCTGGTTTTTCATATGCTTTTGCATGCTGGTGCAATGATCCACGGTTATGTCTATCTTCGTGACACCTGTGGTTACTGCAGTCAGAGGTTTTCTTTTATGAGTAGGGATGTTTGTTTGGATGTAAACTTTGGCCAAGTTGTCCATATACTGTGGGGCTCTTGGTGTTTGCTTTTAATATTATTAGTCATTTTGCTGTTTAAAAAAAAAAACTTACTCTTACATTCATCACTTATGCGTCAAATATTTATCTAACTATAATTTATAATTACCTCACAGAAATTGCAAGATAGCATTTATCATTGATTTATAATATTGTTCTTTGGTCGGCATTGATTTATAATATTAATTGATACCCATCTATTTTATCTTACGATGAAGTCCTACCCAACACCAGTTTTCAGTCCCAATCAACTTGAACACTAACAATTTGAGATGCGTCCTCTGAACCCTCGCAATGTCATTATGCAGAATTGCATTAGACTTTAGAAAGACAGACATTAAGGTGATGCTTGGTTTGAAGAGGTATTTTCTATTTTTATTTGATGTTTTCATTTTCTGAAAGAGTTTTTATTTTCACATTTTTAAGATTTAGAAAATACGTTTGTTTTGATTTGTTATTTTTTATTTTTTAAATAAAAACATTGAAAATTTGTTTGGTTCCATCAATGTCGATAAAGAAATTCATAAAATATTTTTTGCATTTAATTTAAAATGATAAGAATATATTTATAAATTTTTATTATTGAAAAAATTATAAATAAAAAATTATATATTATAATGAACAAAAAAAATTATAATTACTTATTTTATAAAAAATATTGCATTTTTATTCATCAATGACTTATTGTATACATATTTATTTATTTTTAATTATAATCCCAAATTTTGAGTAATAGTAATATGTTTTGGTCAATATGTGTCCTACCACACAAAATCCAATTAACAAACTACCCGAATGAAAACAACTTCAAAATGCAGAATTAGATGCAACAATTATGTTTTTTTTAATGGTCTACAACAATTATGGTTTAGGAAAGAAAGAAATGAAAAAAAAAAGAAGGAATTGAAAAAAAAAACTAAAGAAAGGAAACTCGAAACCCCTTGTAGTGTTTCAATCACCGACCAAGAAACCAGCAACACCATAACGAGCAGGCTGGAAGGTTTTTGACTTTTTATATTAATTAAAAAATGATGCCGTGTCAAGAAAGAAAGAAATTAAACCAGCGAATATTATTATTTTAGTATATCCTGATTAATTGGAAGAAAAAAAACTATACAAGTGAAGACAGATGATTTGAATCTCACCTTCACAATCTAGACATGATGAATAGGATTGAAAATCAATTGAATAAGTTTCAAATTGACTTTTAATTTACTAATTTCAAATTGATTCATTTCATTTACAATCATATTCATCAGGTCCAGAAAAATTATTAAGTCAGAAAAAACTGAAATTAAACTTATAGACTCAATTCATTCTTTATTTTGAAATTTTTAGTTTATGAACTAAATATATTAAAACTCTCCATGTTCTTTTAAATGTTTTTGAATGTAATTGCTTAACAAATAATTGTTATAATCAACATTCTATTGATGAAAATCAAACTTAACATAGTATAATGAACTTATTTTTGTCACCTTCATCTTGTTTTACCTCATATAGTATATTTCCTCTATTTTATTTTATGTCAAATTTGTGAATCATGCATGTTTTGATGATGTCGAAAAGAAATCACTTGATAATGATTGTCATCATCAAAAAGGGGAAAAATGTGAATGTATGAATACATGATTTTGATGATGTCAAAGAAGAATCAAACAAGGTTGTTTCGAAGGTTAAACATTGTTTCAAGATTAACATAAGGTTGCTTCAACAAAACAAAGTCTTGTTCCAAGATTAACTAAAGATCAAGCATTGCCTCAAAACAAAGTGTTTTTAAGACATTCAAGGCTCTGATAATCGATTACCAGACGATAATTTTGAAAAATAACTGTTAAAAAGGATTTTGAATTTGAATTTTGAATTTTGAAATATGAAATTTGAAATTTGAAATTTGAAATTGAAATTTGAAATTTGAAATTAAAATTTGAAATTAGAAGTTGAAAGTTGGAAGTGGAAGTTGGAAGTTGTAAGTTGAAATTAGAAGTTGGAAGTTGGAATTTGAAATTAGAATTTTGAAGATTTAAAATTTTTTATTGCCAAATTTACTCTTGTTACTAGTTCTACTACTTTTATTGTGGTAAGAAAGAAAGATCATAGTGCATCAACATGTTATATATAGAAACAATGGTAGTAGCATTGGAAAAATGATATGAGTTTCAAAAGGATCCTTACTCAAAACTAACATACAAGGACCCAAGAAAATTTGGGTACCAAAATCAAAATATGATTATATGAATGATGGACTCTTTTAAGCAAAGTTGATACACTAATAGCGGTTGCTCCAAACACATGGCGGGAGATGCATCAAAGTTTATTCATATTTCTCCCAAAAATAGTGAATAATGTGATCTATGAAGACCACAAACAAAGGCCACTTGATCAACAAGCCCAACAAGTGGTATCAAATGATACCAAAAGGTCACTTGTCTTTGATTGATTACTTTTGATTATTTTTGCCTATGATTGTTAACTTTTGATTGAGTTTTGATGCTTATTTTCTGCTTGAGTTTTGATTGTCCTTGATGATTATGATTGATAGTTATGTTGATTTTTTTTTATGATTACTTTTGATGATTATTTTTTATTGAGTTTTGATTGCCTTTGATGATTGTTTTTTGATTGAGTTTTTGATTGTCTATGATGATTGTGTTTGAAAGTTATGTTGACTGTCTTTGATGATTGATTTTGATGATTGTGTTTGAAGGTTATGTTGATTATTGATAATTTTTTATGATTGCTTTTGATTGAGTTTTTGATTGTCTATAATGATTGTGTTTGAGAGTTATGATTGTCTTTGATGATTGTGTTTGAATGTTATGTTGATTATTGATAATTTTTGATGATTTTTTTTATTATTATATATTTGGATTGTTTTATATTGGATATTTTTGTGGGTGCAAAATAGTTTGTTTTAATGCCTTTTGGTATTACTTGACACTCATACATTGCAACAAGTGGTAACATTTTCTTTTAGGCCATGAAATGATACTTGTACGGTACGACATTCTCTACTCTTTTAATTTATTATAAATTGGTGAATGGTTTTCTCCTCTCTGCTCATGACTTGTTTTTGATGTTGACAAAGGAGGAGAGATAGATAAAAGATAAGATAGTAAGAGAAATTATTTATTCTTTATAAGACAACTTTTTATATATGAAATCTATGAAATCTTCAAGTATCTCATATAAGCAATCATTGCAAAATCAAGAGGGAGTAAATTATATACAAATGCTCCTAACCTACAAATGGTTGTCATCATAAAAAAGGAAGAGAATATAAATCAAGCAGGTTTTGATGATGTCAAAAAGAATTTGCTTGATAATGAGTGTCATTATCAAAAAGGGGGAGAATATGAATCATGCATGTTTTGATGATGTCGAAAAGAAATCACTTGATAATGATTGTCATCATAAAAAAGGGAGAGAATGTGAATGTATGAATACATGATTTTGATGATGCCAAAGAAGAATCAAACAAGGTTGCTTCAAAGGTTAAGCATTGCTTCAAGATTAACACAAGGTTGCTTCAACAAAACAAAGCCTTGCTCCAAGATTAACTAAAGATCAAGCCTTGCCTCAAAACAAAGTGTTTCCAAGACATCCAAGGCTCTGGTAATCGATTACCAGGTGTAATCGATTACCAAAAGATAATTTTGAAAAATAGCTGTCAAAAAGGGTTTTGAATTTGAATTTCAAATTCAAAAGTCATGACCCTTCAAAATATAACTGTGTAATCGATTACCAGAAACCTGTAATCATTACCAGTGAAAAAATTCAAAAAAATCTTTTTGAAAAGATACATCTCTTCAAACCATTTTGAAAAGACACAAAGGGCCTATATATATGTGTGTCTGATTTCAAAAAGCAAGAGAGATATTCCAAGAAAATTTTATTGTCAAATGCTCTCTCAATAACTCTTGGACAAACACTTGCAAATCTATTGAGAGTTCATCCAGGAACTTCAAATTGTATTATCCACTCTAAAGGAGAGAAATCTTTTTGTTCATTTCAGAAAGTAAAATGTAATCAAGACACTACTACAAAAAGCAGTTTTAACATCGACTTATTAACATCGATTTTGTACAAAATCGATGTTAAGTTAAACGCGGTGGCATATTTGTAAATAAAGTATCCTTCTTAACATCGGTTTTCCAAAAAAACCGATGTTAATGCATACACGTTAACATCGGTTTTTCAAAAACCGATGTTAACTAATGATGTTAACATCGATTTTTCAAAAACCGATGTTAACGTATAATATGTTAACATCGGTTTTCTAAAAAACCGATTTTAATGCATACACGTTAACATCGGTTTTTTAATAACCGATGTTAACTAATGATGTTAACATCGATTTTTGAAAAACCGATGTTAGCGTATGATATGTTAACATCGGTTTTCTATAAAACCGATGTTAATGCATACACGTTAACATCGATTTTTGAAAAACCGATGTTAACGTATGATATGTTAACATCGGTTTTCCAAAAAACCGATGTTAATATAAACTTTTTTTTAATTATTTATATATTTTAAAAAAATCATATATTGCGTTACTAATTATATTTTAATTAAAAAAATATAATAATTAAGAAACAATTATAAATTCAAAAGGTAAACATTTAAAAATTAAACTAAATTTTTAAAATGAATTTCGTAATTTTAATTTTATTATTTAATCAACAAAAGTTGACCAGACTTCGCCATATTTTTTGTCATTTGACTAAGCAAAGTTTTTTCTTCACTACTTAAATGACCAACATACAAATGGAGGTGAAATTTAATATTTTGGTTATTACCAAATGCATTGTGTTAAGAGTAAATAGTGGATGCTACTAAAAAAAAAGAGTAAATAGTGTATGTTAATAATTTAATTTTTTACACTAATATTTAATAATAAATTATTATGTACAATTTTTTCTCATGTTAGTTATCCTAAAAATTGTAGTAATAAAAAATTTTAACTAATGAATGATATAAAAAAATTATATGGTTTCTTTATAGAAATTAAAATCTTGTGTAACTTTTTTTTGTCAAAGATCGGTCTACCGCAAATGTCCAAATGTAGTGTGTGACTACTACCCAAGTAAGTGTAGGGTCGGATTGATTAATTTTTTTTATTCGTAAAAATTAAACATAACAATATATAATAATTGTTCAACCAAAAAAACACAAAAAAAAAAAAATAATTCTTTAGTCAGATCTCTTTGACCGATAAAATAATTTATTTCAATGGACATATTTCAGAATAAATATAAAATCATTGTTATTTATAAAAAATTCTAAAAATTAATTTAAGATATGATTCTTGCATAATACAAAATGCATGCCGTTAAAAAGATACATATTTTAAAAAATGTGATTATATCCCATGAAAATTAATCAACATTATAATGATTTGCTCAAAAAGATCCAAAATTTTAAAATTATACTGAGCTTTATAGAGTCAAAAACTTTAATTATGATGATTA
This sequence comes from Glycine soja, assembly GCF_004193775.1. Lineage (NCBI taxonomy): Eukaryota > Viridiplantae > Streptophyta > Magnoliopsida > Fabales > Fabaceae > Glycine > Glycine soja. The sequence continues at coordinate 14,878,265 of NC_041015.1, forward strand.
TTTAAAATAGAAAAAATTTATAATTTATTATATAAAAAATAATTGTTAATAATTAAAATGCACTATGCCTTGTATTTAAGGATCTTTTTAAAAATAATCTTATATTTTTAAGAACAAAGGAGGAAGTATATCATAAAGAATAGAAAAATTAATGATAAATACCTAATATGCTAACAATACCTAGTGAGAGAGAAAGAAAAGTAAAAAAAAAAAAGTATAAATGTTATAGGTAATGAGATTTGAGATATGAAGAGATAAATAAGAGATATTGATTAGATATATAAAAAAAACATAAGTATCCATGTATTCCTGATTTTTTTTTAATTTTTATTTGAAAACTTTGATTATAAAAAAATAAATCAAATATTAAGTTGTATATCGATAAATTGTTGGTCCAAATAGTAGTGGGTTAAAGTAAGATTTTGGATTTGGATCTCGTAGATGAAAAAAAACATTGTTAAGTAGTTTAAGACCATCACCTTATCCATGATTCCGACCAATAATCATAATAAGTGAATAATAATTATTGTATTATTCATTGATCTAAGGGATTTTAATTAATTTAAAATATTAAATTATCTATATGTCACATGATTATTGATTAAGATCATTTAAAATATGATTATTGATATATCCCTATTGGGTAATTTTGAAAAAAAATTGCCTACTCTTATTAAAAAAAAGCCGACAAGTTTACCTCTTACATTTTTTATTTCTCTCAAGTTGAGATATAACTTTGGCTCTGAATTAATAAACTCTTTTATCTATCTTTCTATTGAGCAGTATACTACATTACATATTACAATCTGTTTTGCACTTGCACGCATATACTACCGATCTTAATTAATAAATAATATAAAATCCAATGCTACGATATAAAAAAAAAACAAAAATCAAAACTATGGTTAGCTTATTTCTTTTCCTGATCTTATAATCATTAAGTTGAAATTCACATTACTGTAAAGTTAACATTACTGTTAACAACGATAAGTTTGACTTCTTTTTTTTTTTTTTTTTTATCAAGAAAGGACAATTATTTTCCGAAATTTCAAAATGGAGTTACATTTCGAAAAATTATCAAGTCAAGGGTAAGTCGTAGATACCATTTACAACTTTAGAGTTTTTTTATTTTTGGTTTTTTTTAAAAGTTGTGAAAATTTCTTTGACTTTATTATGAAATCTGATTTTTTTAGAAGTCGTTGGACCTGTGACTTTTTAGTTTTCCTTTTTTTTTAATATGTTTGAAATAGAGGTCGTAGAATATGTAGGGATTTCTTTCTTTTTTGAAATAAGTATTATTAAAATAAAAATTTATTTAATTTATTTAATATGATTATTTTAATATTAAGGATAAAATATTTATTTACTAATAAAAGGTAAGAAAAATGCGAAAAAGAAAGAAATAAATCATGGATAAACTCAGGACTTCAAATTGGAATTAAACAAAAAAAAATGAGGTTGCAAGGGGTTTCATGACTTTGACGAGGACAATTTTTTTTAAGAAAAGGAAAATTAAGAACATTCTAATTTAATTTTTACAACATAGATTTTACTGTGCAAATGTGGTTTACCAATTGTTTAGATTAATAAAGAGAAAAAAATTAAAAGGAATGAAAGAAAACAAATAAAAATTAAAGATAAATATAGTCAAAAAAAGTGTTGTTTAGGCAAATAGAAAAAAAGAAAAATAAGTGGAAATATTAATATTACTTGTTTGAATGAACGTAAAAGAAAGCAAAAATAAATAAATAATTATATTAAATTATTTTATATTAATTAAAAAAATACGCAAATATATTTCTAAAACAATTTTTAAAAAAATTACTTTATAAAAAATCATTTAGTTTTTTACGCATTACCTCTCATGCCTCAGTCACTAATATTAAATTATGAGTAGAGACGTAGAGTAACAAAAATATTAAATTATGCCTCATTTCGTAATTCCTTACTATTAATTAGTATTTTTTTTATCATATTAGTAAATTAATTTGGAAAATAATATCTTTTTTTTTTCAACAGATAAAACCTGCAACACGTCTACACTCGGAAAGCTTGAGGCATGGACTACGGCCAAAACGACGAAAAAGAAAAAAGAGTCAATTTTAAAAGATTTAAATAAAATTAAAAAAATGGGAATGATACATAGTTTCAGGAATTAAAAAAAAGCCTCCTCCTTCCTCTCACTCACTCACTCACTCTCCCTCGCCGCCGCTGAGACACGAAGAGTAGCTGCCATCCTCACTGTGCCGCCCTTGCCATCACGAAGAGTAGCTGCCATCCTCACTGTGCCGTTTCAGGTGAGATTTTTATGCCTCCATCACGATTTCACCCTTTATTTTTAGGGAAATTGATTTCGAAATCACAATAGGAGCTGAACTTCACTACACCTGTAGGGACTGCGCCTCTTTAGTTAGAAAAAGAAGTCAAGAGGCAAAACCCGGTGAGAGTTGTTGTATGTTCATCTTTACTGGTATCTTTGCTAATGTCAGAAACGCCGAAACTGGTATCTTTGCTAGCCCTGTAACTCTGTTTCTTTCTTCATTGAATTAGTTTGATACATCTCTCTTTATGGTGAGAGTTGCTGTTTAATTGATGAATTTGGGGTTTTGTTCGAATTGTTGTGAAAGCTTCTTAGCAGTAGCAGCAGACACAACAATTAATTTCGATCACGCATCTCCCATGTAAGTATTTTCTATATCACATTACTTGCATGACCTTTGCTTTATCTCTTTCTTTTGTGTTCTTCTCGATTTAATTTTCTTTCACCAATTTTCAAAATGGATTGTATACAAATTAAAGTTGTTAGTATGATTTTGCAATTGGTTCTGCATGTTAGATAAGTTTTTTTTGCCAAATCAATCTAAACTCTGCATGTTAGTATTAGACACTTGAGGCCTGAGGGTTATGCATATATATATATATATATATATATATATATATATATATATATATATATATATATATATATATATATGTAATATCTAGATAAAAATGGGGTTGAGTCTAGTAGGGGTTAATCTTTCAACCCAAAGCAAATTTGACTATAATAGATTAATTTTTATTGTGGCACTCCGTTGTCTGGAATTTGTGGTTGTTGAGGAATTCTATCATTTTCAGTAATGGCAACTATGATTTTATTTATTTATTAGATTTAGTTTGGATGCACTCCTGGTTATGGTTCCTTGATAAAACTAGGGTTAAAAGTGTTTCCTTCTCTAGTTGGTGTGGCTGTCCTATTGAATCCATTAGAGCAATTAGCTAATTCTGTTTGCTGGCTTTGGTTCTTTTAAGGGTGGGGCTCTTTGGATGAGCAAGATTAATTTATTAGCATTAATACAAATTTAATCATCAGTTAAAAGGAATATCTTGGATTGAGAGTTGAATTAGACCTCAAAGAAAGAGGAGTGGAATTATTCTAGCTCGAAGCTCCTTTCGTTTCATAATATTGTGTTTTTACTCTGATTTTTGTGTTTCTTGTTGTAGTTTTTCTACATTTGTTCTAATCTTTGATGTAAATATGTTTTTCCATCCAAATTATAAGTTTAAATAGTGATTACTTTGTGAGTAGGTAATTGAAACACATTTTTCATACGAATAATACTCATACTTCACTTATTCAATTTCTCCCTATTAATTAGCAGTGTGTTCTGTTCTTAATAGAATGTTGTAGAACACTATCAAGATAAGAATATTTTCCTTTCCATATATTTGAAAAGGATTTTCAAAGAGTTGATATAATGCTTAAACGAAAGCAAACAATATGTAATTTTCTCATTATTTGGTCCCCCAGCCAAAGCTTACTTTAATTTATCTAACTACAAAATTTTCATTTTTAAGTAATTAAGCCATGCATTTCACGAGTGTAAGAAGATATATATATGAAAGGTTTTGGTTGGTTTAGTTGTCAAAGCATAAAAAACGCACAGGCACGCATCTTTGATCCCTCTTCATGCTTATTTTAATTTATACATGTGAACCATCATCATCCAAAGTGACGATGAATTTAGGTAGGCGCGGGTATCAAATATACACACAATTGAATATTGTTAATAAGCTAGATGTTATCTTATTTGGTTCACTAATCTAGTCCTTGTAGAAAATAAAAATTATAGTTAAAAACACCAATTGGGCGTCAGGATATCCTGACTGCTGCCATTGGGCGACCAGAGCACCCTAGCCGTGTTTGTGCTGTTGGAGCCGGTGTCACCATAAAGCAATACTTTGGATCGACTTCACGAACGTCCCACAATTCTTCCTTCCCGCCTGGTTGCCCTAGGAAGACTTTATGAGGGATCCACAACAGTTCACAACATCCCTTTGTTGCATGGCCAAGTCAAGGTTGGTGTTGAGTAGGTTAAAGATGCAGAGGCTCTCGTTCTTGTACCCACTGACGAGGTTACCTTAGTGGGGCAGACACTTAACACCTTCCTTGCTTGGCCAACACATCTTGTGAAGCGTTTATCAGAATAGGTATTTTACTTTGATTATATGTTTATTTTTTTCAATTAATTTTTTCACTGTAATCAAAGCTTGCTAATTAACTATGTTTTTATCAACAGGCAGCTGTGTCTCCAGCAAAACCTCCAGAAAGCCCAGATGAAGAGGTCGATGATCCCCTGTACTTGATGACATTGACCATCCCACAACTGTTTTTGAAGCCGCTCCAGGTTATGTGGGATGCTACCATATTCGGGGTGTTTAATCAAAACTTCCCATTGTATATAAAGCACGAAGATCTCACTGAAATTGCACACGGTGGTCAATGTCTCAGCATATCTGTTATACAGTTGTGGATTCTGTAAGTCATTTTAGATTACTATTAATTACCAAAGTAATTGTTTTAAATTCATACATAATTAACTTTGACTTAACAACACAGCCATCTGACTGAGACAAGTGTGCGAGCGGGGAATTCTGATGTGTATGGATTCCTCGAGCCACAGTCCATTCAGAAATCTGGGCAATCACAATTTGAATCGGAAAGTTACATCAAGAATTGGATACAGAGTTCAAAACGAGATGTTTACCTTGGAGCCTACCTGAATGGGTAAGTCAAACACAATAATTGAATTTAAATAATCTATACTACTACAATAACCCATATTCGTCTCTACTGCAGCGGACACTGGCAAATGGTCGTCATTCTGCCTAAGGAAAACCTAGTTGTCTGGTTTTGTTCTTTACATAACAAGTCAGACAACTACCTTAAGAGAATAATTAACAGGTCAATATTGTTTTCAATACATTTTCATTGGCATAACTCAACAACATCAATATTTTAATGTTCCTCATATTCAACACTAGTGCTTTGAAAGGACTTGATGATACTCCACAACCGAAATCCAAGGCTGCTACTAGGTGGATTGTTGTTAAGGTACGTGATTTAAATAAAAGTTCTACTTATATATATTTTATGTGTGTGTACACTAATTGTAGTTAACGTTTAATTAATATCCAAATTTCATTATGTATTTAGTGTAATAGACAAAAAAGAATCACTGAATGTGGTTACTACGTGATGCACGGGATGTCTACGATAATCTTAGGATCTTTCAGGAATAATTGGGAGACGGTAATTGTTTATTTCAAACAAAGTTGGTTTTTTTATAATTGTTATTACATTATTAATTTATTTTTTTATTTGATCATGCAGTATTTTAATGAATTTAGACCATTGGAAGCAAAGAGATTCAAGGCACTTCGCATACAGTGGGCACAGTATTATCTAAAAGTTAGAAATCAAACATAGGATGTTAGGCAACTATGTAACTTTAGGTTACCTAATTAGTTTACATACTTTGCATTACATTTTTTACAATTGTTGTTTCATCTTAACATTCAATAACCTTTGTTGATAGCTAGTTTTTTGCTAAAACCTATTTGAAAACAGAATGCAAATGATATATGTTGTGTGCTGTGTGGTCTGATTTTAAATTTACAGGTTAAATTTTGGTTTTATTGTAAAAACAGAGACATTATTTAAAAAAAATTCCTGAAAACAACATCGGTTTTTTATAAAAACTGATGTTGACGTTGGTTAACATCGGTTTTTTATAAAAAAAACCGATGTTAACTGTCAATAGCAACACATTCGTTAACATCGGTTTTTTGAAAAAACCGATATTAACTGTCAATAGTAACACATTCGTTAACATCGATTTTTTATAAAAACCGATGTTAACGTGGGTTAACATCGGTTTTTTGAAAAAACCGATGTTAACTGTCAACATTAACAAACTCGTTAACATCGGTTTTTTCAAAAAACCGATGTTAACTGTCAATAGTAACACATTCGTTAACATCGGTTTTTTCAGAAAACCGATGTTAACTGTCAACATTAACACATTCGTTAACATCAGTTTTTTGTAAAAACCGATGTTAACTTTCAACATTAATATACATTTTCTGGGTGTAATTCATATTAGCAACATCGGTTATTTATATAACCGATGTTGGTAATTTTACGTTAACATCGGTTTTTAAAAAACCGATGTTAATGATAATACTATCAACGTCGGTAATTTCAAGATCGGTTCAAAAACCGATGTTGAAAGTCATAAATAACTGATGTAGAAAGCATATTTTCTAATAGTGAGAGTCTGGTTGTCTCTTGAATTGTGAGTTTCCTGAACACTAGGGAAATAGATTCCTTTGGTGTTCAGAAGTTGTAAAAAAGATTTTTTACAAAGTTAGTGAAAATCTCAAGTGGGTTGCTTGGGGACTGGACGCAGGCACGGGGAGTGGCCGAACCAGTATAAATCAAGTTTGCATTTCTTTCTTCCCTTATCTCATTTATTTTATTGCAATCAATTTTGTCTTGCATGTTTAAACAACATTGTTAAATTGATTGCTGCTTCTTCTTCTGCATTGTGAGCCTATCATTGAAAAGGGAGTTAACAGTTTGTTAGTGGAAATTTAGAAACTTAATTCACCCTCCCTCTTAAGTTATGGAGGCCATTTGTCCAACAAAATTTTTCGTAAAAGTGAAATATGTAATCATAGAATTCCATTACAAATTCATTTATAAACTTTAAACTAAGTTTTTTTTAGTATATTAATAGAAATTAATATAAAAATATTTTCTCCCAACTTTAATTGAAATATACAAGGAAAAACTCATTTACTTTTTTTTCCACTATCATAGGGTCTTTGGTAAGGGTGACTATACGAACTGGTCTGAACTACGAAGCCTAAGTTTTAGGCGTGTCGAATAAGCTTGATCCATAATATAAATGGATTTTTTCATGGTTTGTATTTAGCTTGCAAAAGTTTATGGATAAGTGGACTGGTCCAAAAAGTAATTTGAAAAAATATTTTTATAAAAATAATATTTTTAAAAAGTAAAAAATGTATAAAATTAGAAGAAAAAATTTGATTTCATTTTTTAAGCTAAAACTTATCACTCTAAAACATACATTTTAAACACAACAAATTAAAAATAACAATTTAAATTAAAGATTAAAATCTTATCATAATAAATTAATAATACTTATACATTGGATTTAGACGGATTAAGCAAATAGTCCTTGAGTTCGCAGATAAAGCTTGTTATGTCCGTGGACTTAATGGATCGAAGTCAAAAACTTGATATAACTACACAAATTTTTAAAAAAGAAACTCATTATCCGCAAGGTATGCAGGTTTAACGGACTACGAGTGGGTTGATATATTCACCCCTACCTTTGGCTTTCTGATGGGACCCAAACATATTGTGGGGATTAAACTCATATTCTCCCCCATAAATTCAGCACCTGTTACCACCAACTCAACTACATTTATTAGATAAATTATATTTTATTTAAAAACCATTTGAAATATGTAAATTAAAAATTAATTAATCTGGATAAAGAATAGACACCTGCCGTAAGACACGCCCTTATGAGTGCTTAATTATTTTGTGGAAGATAATGATGAAGAAAAGGAGAATTGAGAGGGGTTGAATTGATGATTTGATGGAACTAAATTCAAATGCTGATATGCAACGGACAATGTTCTTATTTCAACCTTTAGGACAAGGCTACTTTTGTATTAGGAGGTATTAATAGGCTAAAATGTAATTTGGGCCATCATGATTTTAGTAGTTATAATTTGGTAGGAAGTCCTTTTTATATAATATTAATTTTGGATTAGGATATAATAATTGTAAATTTCACATTTAGTGTTTTATCTTATATTTTTTAAATTTAGTTTCGTTCTTTACTTTCTGAAAAAAATTAATTTAATCATTAATATTTTAAATTAAATCTTCTGTTAACTAGATTAGAATTAACATTATTCTTAATTTTAACGTAATGATGATTAAAGACTGCCATAAAATAATACATGTCTGGCTGTGTTTTTGCACACATAATTAATAAAGTGACAGTTTTTAGTTGTCATAATTAATAATATTTAAAAATTATAAAAAAATGAAAATTTATTTTTGTGAAGAATGTTTAAAATTTTTTGCTCAATTTTTCTCATATGGTTTCATAAATTTTAAAATTGATTGAGGAGTTTTAGAGATAGAAGCATTTCAATTAAGAAACCCTAAAATTTGCAACAAATAAAGGCCTAGATGGAAGAATTGAGCAAGTCATGTTAAACCAAAGTAGAGAAAAAACAAGTTTCTCTGACTTGGAAACTTGACCCAATTCGTTCTCTTTTGATCTTGATTGGAATGAAGAATTTTTTAATATTGAAATTATTAACATGAATTCTAAATTTACGGAAGCACCAAAATGAACCAAATTTTAATTATAAAGGATCAATATGACTAAAAAATAAGATAAAAGACGAAATGTATAATTTAGTCCATACCAATGATAGGGATATATAAGTTGTGTTAAATACTTGTACCAAAGAATTACTGGCATTTCTTGTCTTTGTGGTTGTAAGTGAAAATTGTATCCAAAGGAATAATCAAGTTTGAATGCCGGTAAGAGAGAGAAAAGAACATTCAAAAACTTATAAAAACGAGTCTTTGTGTGGTTGTGAGTGAAAATTACATCCAAAGAAATCAGGTTCGAATGCTGGTAAGAGATAGACAAGAACATTTAAAAACTTATAGAAAAGAATTAAGATGTTAGATTATTTTTCTTGGTAATTTGAAGGAGAAAGCTCTTTATTAGGGGGAAAATCTTTTGTTTGTAATTTAGTTTAGCCTGAAAATTAGATTTTTTTTTCTCTGTTTGTGCTCAACTTCAGCCTAAAATTATGATTCTTTAATTTGAAAAATAGTGCTTAAAACCTCTAAGAATAAGGACTTAATTTTGATATTTAATTTGAGCAAATGTGAGATATTATAACAGCCCAAACATAATAGTTTTCTCACCATAAAAAATAGGTAATGCAATGAAAACATTTCTTTTCCTGTTTAATGATCCCTCAAGAAAAAAACTGTTATCAATTTTTCATTATATAGAAGCATAAAACAAATGATGTAAAAGACAGCACAAAACCAAAGGTAAACTAAGAAAATATAACCTACTAGGGTAGACCTTAATTAATAGTTAGTGTTAGGACAATATGTATAAAGTTATAGATTCAAATATCATTATGACTATACTAACTTTTTTTTAAAAAAAAATATAAGAAAAACAAAAGAACATGAGACTGAAATTTATAACTGCAAGTACACTCATTAGTTAAAAGATGCTATTTTTATTTATTTATTTATATAATACAATATGCTCTTTATACAGAGCTAAAGCATAACTGGAAAAAATTAAAAGAACTACAAAATTCATGCTCTTGAAAACAAGACAGCAAACATCACAGTAACATCTTGTCTAGTGGCAAATTAATTAATTTCTTTTGTGAGAGATATATCACTTATATAAGGATTAATAAATAAATAATTAATAATTAAGGAGTAAATTGTAATTATGTTAACTTCTACTTGATATGTGTAGTGATTATAAAAAGAGTTAATATCTACTAACGTGAAACAATGTTCTCTTCTTAACAAAAAAATATTCTCTCTAACCTCTAACCATCATGAACATAGAGAGACAAAAAGAATAGTCAAGGAAGGGAAACCTCGGTTCTCTCCTTTTCCAAGGAATCAAAGTACATCGGAGAAAAATCTCATTATGAAGAAAGATGCACACTGTTTATCTCCTTTTCCTAATTATGAAATTTAGGAATTTTAATTTTCCACTGCAAGTATGTAATTTTGTATAAAAAAAGAAAAAAAAGAGGAAAGTAATAGAATAGGCTTTTCATTTGAATGAAAAAGTGAAAAGCATCTATCTCTGCCATGTACGTTTGAATGGAAATAAGAATTTGGAAGGCATAAAAGAGAGAAGAAGCGAATAATAATAATAATAAAACTTTTGGAATTGCTATTCTCATTCCCATGTGTTCATTTTTTAATAATATTGTTGAACTTGATTAAAGGATTGAAAGTTTATGTCATGAAATTAAATTAACGTGAATGCTTTGAAATTATCGATAGCAGTAAATATGTATATGCTATATATTTGCTTGAATGTGTTTGAATGCAAAATTCAAATAAATGTGAATATTATTTTGTGGCATGGAATGAAATTAATAAAATGGTTATGAATTGTTAATAACAATAAGTATGTGTAGGCCGTATATTTGGTTGAAATTAAGTGTATGATGAATTTGTTAGTCACTAAAGTGGCCAAATTTATAAGATTATTTAATTCCAAACTAATGATTATTTCAATTACCCATAGAATAATGGATGCTAAATTATATGATTATTGGTTTCTGGGTACATTGAAATTCATTGTTATAAGACATTTATGGATCGCCCAAAGGTTGATTAGTTGTTCTTATAATTAATGAATATAATTGTATGTGATTTGTGTGTATCATTAGTTTTATTTAAATACCCAAAGGAAATAGGTACTACTAATTGGTGCATATTTAATTTCCAAATAATGTTAAGAATTTTATTAGCATCAACATGTTTGTATGTTGTGTGTTGGTGTATCACCCAAAGGAGAACATCAATGTACATTGATTGTTATCTGAATGAATTATATGTATGACATGTGTTTTATGTCTCAAAATACTTATGTGAATTTTATTATGCAATACCTGTTCCCAATTCATTGAACTCTCATGTATCATCTATGCCAATTTTTAATGGACTTAACTTCTCTGACTGGAATGAGCAAGTCCAATTTCGTCTCGGTGTTTTGGATCTTAATCTTACTATATTGGAAGAGAAGTCTGTTACTATTATTGATACAAGTAGCAATGAAGAAAAATCCCATTATAAAGCTTGGGAAAGATCTAACAGACTCAACCTAATGTTCATGAGAATGACTATTGCAGACAGTATTAAGACAACTCTCCTTAAGACCGATAATGCTAAAAAGTTTACCGGGTTAGTGGGAGAGCATTCTCAAATAGCTGATAAGTCTCTTGCTAGGACATTAAGGAGTACACTGACCACCGTGAAGTTTGATGGTTCACGTACTATGCATGAACATGTCATTGAGATGACAAACATTGCAACAAGACTTAAGACCTTGGGAATAACTGTGAATGAGAATTTCCTTGTTCAATTTATTTTGAACTCATTATTGTCTGAGTATAGCCTGTTCCAAATGAGCTATGATACCATGAAAGATAAATGAAATATGCATGAATTACACAATATGTTAGTTAAGGAAGAAACAAGGCTTAAGAATCAAGGAAGTCACTCAGTTCATTGTGTAAGCCACCAAGGGAATCAAAGAAATGGAAAGAAATTTGTGAAGAAGCATGGTAAAGGCAAAGAGCCATTAAAGATCAATGATGGTTCTATGAAAATCCAGAAGAAGGCATCAAAGAGCAATAATTGTCATTTTTATGGGAAATCTAAACACTTCTAGAAGGATTGCTCAAAGTGTAAGTCTTGGTTCTAAAAGAAAAGTGAGCTTAATGCTCTTCTATGTTTTTAATTAAACTTAAGTGAAGTTCTCCACAATCCATAGTGGATTGATTTTGGATGTACGAATCATGTTTCTAATATTATGCAGGGATTCCTTACAATCCAAACCATAAGCCCAAATGAGAAGTTCATCTTCATGGAGAATAGAGTGAAAGCTCTAGTGGAAACAGTCGAGACTTATTGTTTAAAACTCAACACTAGAGATCATTTAGATTTACTAGAAACTCTTTATGTACCTAGTTTATCTAGGAATTTAGTTTCATTATCTAAACTTGATGCTACTAGATACTCTTTTAATTTTGGTAATGAATGTTTCAGTTTAAGTATAATCATCTCATTGGTACTAGTGTTCTTTGTGATGGTTTATATAAATTGAAATTAGATGGTTTGTATGTTGAAACCACTTTAACTCTACATCATAATGTTGGCACTAAACGTAGTTTAGTAAATGAACAATCTACTTTCTTGTGGCATAAATATTTAGGTCACATTTCTAGAGAAAGGATGGAAAGATTAATAAAGAATCAAATTCTTCATGATCTAGATTTCACGGATCTAAATATTTATGTGAATTGTATTAAGGAAAAACAAACAAAACATACAAAGAAAGGAGCTACAATAAGCACTCAACTTCTTGAAATTATGCATATTGATACTTGTGGGCCTTTTGATGTTAATTTTTTCGAAAAAGGAAGATACTTCATCACCTTTATTGATGACTATTCACATTACAATTATGTCTACTTATTGCATGAGAAATCTCAGGTAGTGGATACCTTAGAAATTTACTTGAATGAAGCAGAAAGACAATTAGACAGAAAGGTGAAAGTTGTTAGGTCCGATAGAGGTGGTGAGTATTACGGAAGATACGATGAAATTGGGAAACACCCAGGTCCATTAGCTAAACTCCTTCAAAAACTTGGCATTTGTGCGCAATACACAATGCCTGCTTCACCACAACAAAATGGTGTATCAGAAATGTGTAATAGAAATTTAATGGATATGGTTAGGAGTATGTTAAGCAATTCAACTTTACCTGTATCTTTGTGGATGTATGACTTGAAAATTGCCATGTATTTGTTGGATAGGGTTCCTAGTTAGGCAGTTCCAAAGACACCTTTTGAACTATGGACAAATAGGATACCTAGTATAAGGCATATGCACTTGGGGTTGCCAGACATAAATAAGGATTTATAATCCACAAGTAAGAAAATTGGATGCAAGAACAATCAATGGATAATTCATTGGTTATCCAGAAAAGTCAAAAGGGTATATGTTTTATTGTCCTAATCATAGTATGAGAATTGTCGAAACTAAAAATACAAGGTTCATTGAAAATGGTGAAATCAGTGGGAGTACAGTTCCACGAGATGTGGAAATTAAAGAAGTTAGAATGTAAGTCCCTTTAGCTTGTGCCTCTAGCAGTAAGGTGATTGCTCCTTTAGTTGTTGTTCCAAACAACAATAAAGAAGAGCAACATAATAATGAGCCCATGATACACAATGAACCTATTATGGAAGAATCACAAGAAGTAGCATTAAGGAGGTCTCAAAAAGAAAGGAGACCACCTATTTTGAATGAGAATGTGGTATACCTACATGAAACAGAAACATACTTAAGCATTAATGATAATGATCCAGTTTCATTTTCACAAGCTGTAAGCTGTGATAATTTTGAGAAGTGGTTAAATTCCATGAAAGAAGAGATAAATTTCATGGAACATAATGGTGTTTGGGACCTTGTAGAATTGTTAAAGGGTTGTAAAAGAGTTGGTTGTAAGTGGGTCTACAAGACTAAACATGACTCTCATGGCAACCTTGAACGTTAAAAGGCTAGACTTGTTGCTAAGGGATTTACTCAGAAAGATGACATCGGTTATAAAGAGACATTTTCATCAGTCTCACGAAAGGATTCTTTCAGGATTATCAAGGCATTAGTAGCCCATTATGACTTACAACTACATTAGATGGATGTGAAAACTTTCTTTCTTAATGGAGATTTAGAGGAAAATTTTTATATGGACCAACCAATGGGGTTCTCAGTTGAAGGAAAGGAACATATGGTGTGCAAATTAAAGAAATCAATATACGGTCTTAAGCAAGCTTCCCGCCAATGATATTTGAAGTTAAATGATACCATTGTTTCCTTTGGATTTAAGGAAAATACTATTGATCAGTGTATATATCTAAAGGTCAGTGGGAGTAAAGCTATTTTTCTAATTTTGTATGTTGATGATATCTTGCTTGCAACTAATGATCTTGGTCTTCTTTATGAGACTAAGAAGTTTCTCTCTAGCAACTTTGAAACGAAAGATATGGGTGAGGCAAGCTATGTGATAAGGATATAAATATTTCAAAATAGATCACAAGGATTGTTAGGCTTGTCTCAAAAAGCATATATCAATAAAGTGCTAGGGAGATTCAGGATGGAAAAGTGCACAACATCACCCGTTCCATTTCAGAAAAGAGAAAAAGTTAGTCTCTCACAATGTCCTAGAAATGATCTGGAACGAAAATAAATGGAAGCAATTCCGTATGCATTAGTTGTTGGGAGTATTGTTTATGCTCAAATCTATACTCGACCAGACATAAGCGTTGCAACTGGAATGTTAGGAAGATATCAAAGTAATCTGGGAATGGAATATTGAAAAGCTGCAAAGATAGTTCTGAGATACTTACAAGGAAGGAAAGATCCCATGCTTACTTATAGGAGGTCTAATCACCTTGATTGGGTATTCAGATTTAGACTTTGCTGGATGTGTGGAAACGAGAAAATATAGTCTTGGCCATGTATTTCTCTTAGCCAGAGGAGCAGTATCGTGGAAGAGTGCAAAGCAATCAATTGTTGCTACATCTAGCATGGAAGTTGAATTTGTAGCATGTTTTGAGACTACAATTCAGGATAATTGGCTGCGGAACTTTGTTTTAGCGCTTGAAATCATCGATAGTATTGCTAGGCCATTGAAAATGTATTGTGATAACTGTTGGACAAGTGGCCTCAGGGGGCGGGGTGAATTAAGTCTTACAAAATTTCCCACTAACAAATTTTAACCCCCTTTTAACTGATATATGATAGGCTCATAATGTAGAAGAAGAAGAAGTAATCAATTTAACAATGTTCTTTTAAATGCACAAGACAAAGTAAACTGCATTAAAATAACCAAGATAAGGGAAGAGAGAAATGCAAACTCAATTTATATTGGTTCGGCCACTTCCCGTGCCTACATCCAGTCCTCAAGCAACCCGCTTGAGATTTTCCACTATCTCTGTAAATCCTTTACAGACTTTGAACTCACCTTGGGATCCCTCACCCTTGTGTTCAAGATTCTTCAAGAGACAACCAGTCTCTTGATTACAATTCTCACAATTCAAGAGACAACCAGTCTCTTGATTACAACTGAGTTTCTGAGATGAATAAAAAAATTTCTCTCCTTTAGAGTAGATGATACAAATTGAAGATCCTAGAGGAATTTCTCTCTTTTAGAGATGATAATACAAATTGAAGTTCCTAGATGAATTCTCAATAGATTTGCAAGTGTTTGCCCAATAGTTGTTGAGAGAGCATTTGACAATTAAGTTCTCTTAGAATATCTCTCTCTTACTTTTTGAAGTCAGACACACATATATATAGGCCCATCATGCCTTTTCAAAATGGTTTGAAGAGATGTGTCTTTTCAAAAAGCTTTTCTGAAATTTTCTCACT
Source organism: Glycine soja (assembly GCF_004193775.1). Taxonomy (NCBI): domain Eukaryota; kingdom Viridiplantae; phylum Streptophyta; class Magnoliopsida; order Fabales; family Fabaceae; genus Glycine; species Glycine soja. The sequence goes on from NC_041015.1 coordinate 14,893,860, forward strand.
GGTAATCGATTACAGGATACTAGTAATCAATTACACAGTTATATTTTGAAGGGTCATGACTTTTCAATTTGAATTTCAGGAGTTTCATTACTGGTAATTGATTACAAACATTTGGTAATTAATTACAAGATTCAAAATTCAAATTTCAAAACCCTTTTTAAAAGCTAGTTTGCAAACTTGTCTTCTGGTAATCGATTACACTGCCTGGTAATCGATTACCAGAGCCTTTGATCTCTTGGAAATAATTTGTTTTAAGGCAAAAACCAATCAACCAGTGAGATTGTTTGAGGCCTTGTCTTTTTCTTGATCTTGTTTGCTTGACCTTGAATTAATCTTGAAGCAATGCTTAACCTTTGAATGTTTGTTGAAGTAACCTTGTAAGCAACCTTGTTTGACTCTACTTTGACATCATTAAAACCCTGTATTAATACATTCACAATAACTTTGTAATAGTATTTTTCTCTAAGAACGACAAGTACTCTAAGGGAACATATGGAATTGAAGTACTTTGCCGTGAAGGAAGAAGTTCAGAAGCAAAGAGTATCAATAGAACATATTAACACAAACCTTATGA